>NC_138137.1:19486652-19749072 GCF_964188305.1 Podarcis bocagei | reverse complement strand
AACAATTACCCACTTGCCTGCTCACCTGGAGTGAGACGCAATTGACCCTTGAAGAATAGTCAAGTGGCAAAGTCCAAATACATTCAGTTTCTTCCCCCATCGTGCCTGTCTGTCATGCCTTCATTATCCTGTTAATGTTTCCAGTTTCCCCATATCAATGAAAGTAGTTAACTTTCTGCCAAATGAGCAGATGCAGTAACAATGCAATCCTATAACAGAAAGTACCACTAAGATCCATCTTTCTTACTCCCAGGCAAGTGTGTGTGTATAGGATTGCAGAGAAATTGAAAGCCTTAATATTTAAAAAATATACCTCTGCTATGTTTCATAACATAAACAATTATCCCACTTTAAAGCTCTATTTGTAGGTGTTGTGATGAGCTCTTTTTGGAGACATCAGCAATCATAACACAGTAGATCTTGCAAGCTTTTTCTGCAAGTGATTCTGGCCTCAGTCCAATTTCAATAATAGTTGTTGTTTTAATTTGGAAACAATTGTTTCTAATGTATCATCAAGCTCCAAGCTCAAAAATCTGACAAGTCTGCTCCTTACTTTCACTTAGCCAGTTGCCAATATTTTATTTTCTACAATGTTTTTGTGCTTAATATGCCCCTCCCCAGGGACGTGTGTGGCGTTGTGGGTTAAACCACAGAGCCTAGGGCTTCTGATCAGAAGGTCAGCGGTTTGAATCCTCGCGACGGGGTGAGCTCCCGTTGCTCGGTCCCTGCTCCTGCCAACCTAGCAGTTCAAAAGCATGTCAAAGTGCAAGTAGATAAATAGGTACCGCTCCGGCGGGAAGGTAAACGGTGTTTCCATGTGCTGCTCTGGTTCGCCAAAAGCGGCCACATGACCTGGAAGCTGTACGCCGGCTCCCTCGGCCAATAAAGCGAGATGAGTGCTGCAACCCCAGAGTCGGCCACAACTGGACCTAATGGTCAGGGGTCCCTTTACCTTTACCTTTTATGCCCCTCCCCAATTAAAAACACCCGTATGCCATTTAGCTTTTTCTTTTTTTGACTTCTTTAATACACAAGACGTTTTTGAAACTATAGTTCAGTATCGGTCAGTTGTTTTGCCGGGGAGGGGAGAACCAGCTGTAGAAAATTACTCATTGCCACTGAAATGTTGCTAAGATTTTTGCAGTACTCAGCTGACAGTTTTGTGACTGCAGAATTAAATATTTTACTTCTAGATTATCTGTAGTAGGCATGTACATATACATACCCTCCAACATTTCTCCGATGAAAATATGGATGTCATTATTATTATTATTATTATTATTATTCCATTTATACCCTGCCGATCTGACTGGGAAGCAAAATCTATCCTGTGTTGACATATTTAAAATGTAATTAATTCAAACCTACAAGTTAAAAAACATATATAAAAACATAGTAAAACGTTAAGCTTTTTTAAAAAAGGGATGGCTTGGGGGATGGATAATTCTATACCCTTCTCCATTTCTCAGATGAAAATAGGGACGTCCTAAGGAAAAGCAGGACATTCCAGGATCAAATCAGAAACCAGGACAGCTTCTGTAAATCTGGGACTGTCCCTGGAAAATAGGGACACTTGGACAGTCTGCATATGTAACCTTTGAGGCAATATATGACTTAAACTGCGGCATTCTGCATTCCACTGGGTTTATTCTATAGCCTTGGCTTTTCAGCCTCAAGCAACCTGCTAAACCGAAGGCGTTATGAACAATCTGGCAGACTGCCACGCCAGGTTGTCATGTCATGTAGGTTACGTGTTGTGTAGGCCTGCTCCAAAGACATAATTCACTATAATTTAACTTGCAATGGCAAATGGGTCAACAGGGCTTTTGTTGCACACAGTTGACAATTTCATTAATTATAAGAATTAAAGCATTCAGAGCAGGAAAAATTTGTGCGGTGTGAGGCTGAGACACAAATGTCTTGCTGTCCTTTCCAGATTTCCTGCCTCCGCGCTGTGGAAACCTTGGTTTGCCTGTACTAAAAAAAAAAAAAAAGGCAAAAAAAAGAACACCCTCTTTTCGGCCATAGTGTCTCGTATCAATACTATCTGTAAATAATTATATAATATGAAACAATGTAAGTAGCAATTTATCCTTCAAACGCACAGGTGTTAGTGATAGGCTGCATCGTAACAGTTGCACAAAGGACCTCTGAAATGTTACGCCATTGACGAAGATCTAGAACGATGTCACAATTATATTGCACAGTGTAAAGTATTTTCCCATATGAGAGTGTAAGTGGAGCTGTTGTTTACCAGCAAAGAGAACAAGACATCTATGGGAAACTCACAAGCAGAAGACAAAAGGCAATATCTCTCTTTCCTGTTGCTTCTTGGCAGTTTCTCTACAGAGGTATAAAGGCTTTTCGAGGTAACATATAGTTATCATGATTTGTAGCCATTAATAGGATTAACTTCCAGGAATTTATGTCTATTTTCCTGCTTGCAGGCTTCCTATAGGCATCTGCTGGCCACTGAAAACAGGATGCCATTGGCAAGCAAAAAGCAGCAAAAAGGACATTCAAAGACCTTACTGATGCCCAGATGAGGGGTGAGTGGGGTGGAGTAGAATCTTTTGCAGTCTGGGGGCCGCATTCCATTCGGGACAGCCTTTCAGGGGCCACATGCAAGTGGTGGACGGGGCCCAAGGCAAAAGTGGGAGGGCCCACAAACACACATTGCACCTTTATATACACTAGTGGCCAAAATTGTGGAAACCTTTTTGGGGAAAGTGTATTTCTGAGGTTTGATGGCACATAACACCACTTTTTTTTTTTTAGTAATACCATAAAATTATATATCAGTGCAAAGATAATTTAATGAAGACTGTAACGCAACAAAGTTTGTTCAATTATCTGTATTCTATCAAAAGTTGTAGCCAAATAACCAGAAAAAGGAAGCACAACTTGCTTAGGTTGATAGGCAGTAGCTTTCCTTCATTTGAATGTAGCCAATGAGCAAGTGTGTTTAGAGAGCCAGTCAGATGTTAAAGGTAAAGGTAAAGGGACCCAGTTGCGGACGACTCTGGGGATGCAGCGCTCATCTTGCTTTACTGGCCGAGGAAGCTGGCATACAGCTTCTGGGTCATGTGGCCAGCGTGACTAAGCCGTTTCTGGCGAACAAGAGCAGCGTGCGGAAACGCCGTTTACTTTCCCGCCGGAGTGGTACCTACTTATCTACATGCACTGTGTGCTTTCAAACTGCTAGGTTGGCAGGAGCCGGGACTGAACAACGGGAGCTCATCCTGTCGCAGGGATTCGAACCGCCGACCTTCTGATCAGCAAGCCCTAGGCTCTGTGGTTTAACCCACAGCGCCACCAGCGGACATACACTTTTTCCAAAAGGTTTTCACAATTTTGGCCACTAGTGTAGCTTACACTTGCACACTTCTTTCTGTTCTCCGTCCAGGAAGGCCAAAAGGCACAGATCAGCAAGGCCAAAACACTCAGTGACAGTGCAAACAGGGCTGGTGAGAGTCAGAGCCAGGGAGAGGCGCCGAGCTGAGAAGAGTTCGAGCAAGACAGAGAAGTTTGGAGAGCCTTTGTGCAAATGTCCTTTGTGCAACTGTTATCTTGGTTCCAAGATCTGAGGTTCCCCACTCCTGATCAAGGGAAACAGACACAACAGGAAGAGCCATGGTGCCGTTCTCTTATAGAAAATTAAGCTGGTGTTCTCTCAAGCAGAGATTTCCCTCTGCCTCACCTCCCACAGTGAAAAGATAGAGCTCAGTAGGGAGAACATGAGGCTGTCTCGCCAAGAATGGTGCATGATCTGGTTATCCCCCCGCTTAGACTACTGCAATGCGCTCTACGTGGGGCTACCTTTGAAGGTGACTCGGAAACTACAACTAATCCAGAATGTGGCAGCTAGACTGGTGTCTGGGAGTGGCTGCCAAGACCACATAACACCGGTCCTGAAAGACCTACATTGGCTCCCAGTATGTTTCCGAGCACAATTCAAAGTGTTGGTGCTGATCTTTAAAGCCCTAAAGGGATACCTGAAGGAGCGTCTCCACTCCCACCATTTAGCCTGGACATGGAGGTCCAGCTCTGAGGGCTTTCTGGCGGTTCCTTCCCTGCAAGAAGTGAGGTTTCAGGGAACCAGGCAGAGGGCCTTCTCGGTAGTGGCACCCACCCTGTGGAACGCCCTTCCATCAGACGTCAAGGAAAGAAACAACTATCTGACTTTTAAAAGACATCTGAAGGCAACCCTGCTTAGGGAAGTTTTTAATGGTTGATGTTTTATCGTGTTTTTAATATTCTGTTGGGAGCCACCAAGAGTGGCTGGGGAGATATAAATAATAAATTATTATTGTTATTATTACTCTTAAATCTCAGGTTCCCCTCAGATTGGGCAAAACATTCCTAAATTGTCAACTCTACAATTGTATGATTCTATGAACACATTGGAACGATCACCCTGCATTACACATTGTTTTGTGCACAAAGCCCTGAACTCAAGATGGTAACCTAGATTTCAACAGACAGCAGTTATATTAAAAAAGATTGTTGGAGTAAATAGATGGAAAAATTGAATGTCCTCGACAACCCTATACTACCATTAGCAAAATCCCAACCAACGTCAGTAGTTTATTTAGGAAATTCCTGTGGCAAGGAGGGCACATAGAAATATCTGGAAGCAGCAGGAGGTAAATCATGTTTCAGACTTGGCAAACGATACACAAACCTAGCGAGGGAGAGGGAGCAGATCTTTGTGGCATCCTTTTAATCAGCAATCACATAGATCATTTCAACTCTGCTCCTCTCCTTTTGCCATTTTAAACTCTAGCAGACAACACAAAATATTGACTATGAAAGCAGAATCCTTGTTCCTGACTGTCAGACGAAAGACAGCTAAAAACCAGCATTTTGTGGAACGAGGCTTGACATACTTCTGTCTGACTTCTCTGCTCATATTTGGATGAGGAAGACTGGAATGCCCTCAGGGAGGTCAGCTACCAAGTCACATCTGATTTAATTATCAGTGATAGGAACATGCAAATTTTGGTCCCGACTTCCACTTGAGAGATTAGCGCCTCAATAAATTCTGAGGCGGCCTCACCAACCAGCTGCGTTATCCCAACACTTCTTGAACCAAAGAAAGGCAACAATTTGTACCTTTAGAACACAACTCCCTTTGTTTAGATTTCCCCCCACTTTCACTAGCCCCCAAAGTTTAACACGACAGACCACGTAGGACACCACACTGCCCAAATTCAGCTGTCTTGAAGCGCTGCAGCTAGGAATCAAGGACAAACTACCATATCTTAACTAGAAAACCACCGTTAGCAAATAGGTAAGTATGCACCTCTACTGGCTTGTCCACCCCCCCAAGCTTTTTCTGTCGGTTTCTAGTATCCCTGCCTCAATCTGAAAGACCTTGATAATCTGGCAGCCCTAATTTTAATCCAGGAAAAGGTGCTCCTTCAAAATTCATGTGCAAAATCTTAACCTAAAACCATAGGAAACTGCCGTACATGAAGTCAGATCATCGGTCGGTCTAGTTCAGTGTTTTCTACACCAGGACTGAGGGTCTGCAGCCTTCCAGATGTTGCCAGACTTCAGCTTCCATCATACCTGGCCATTTGACATGCTGGCTGAGGGAGTACCTATCCCTGGACTACTGACTGAAAGCAGGTTCCCAGGCTTTCAGACAAAGCATCTTGCTTAAGCCTACCCAGAGACATCACTGGAATTCAACCTGGCACATTCTGCATGTGTGCTGCCATTGAGTGAAAACACCAGGAGGAGGGAATCTCAGCCCCAGCATCAATTGCAGCTCTCTGGGTCCTGCTAGCTAGGGATGATGGGAGTTGTAGTCCTAGCTAGGAATGATGGGAGCTGTAGTCCAACAACAACTGAGGACCCAGACTCTTCATCTCTGCCCCCCACTCCAGTGTTTAAGTTTGCTGAAATGTGTCCTTGAAGCGTGATAATGCCTCTTAACTTTCCTGCATGCTGGGTGGAAAAGTGCGCATAGCAACTTTTGCCTTTTGCATGGCTGGCCTGCAGCCTACCTTATACAAGGTATGATTCACACCTGTTGCTCTGCAGGCCATGGGCATAGCCAGGATATTTTGGAGGGGCAGACAGAACCTCAGTTTGCAATGTATCTTTATTGAATTTTATTGATTGGGGGCAGACACCCCTCCCCCCCCCGGCTCCCTTGCCCATGCTGCCGGCTTTGGCATTTATTTATTGCCTCAGGTCCTGCCTACTATTGGGCAAGCCATAATTAGCTCAGTCAGTAGAGCATGAGACTCAAGGTCGTGGGTTCGAGACCTGCGTTGGGCAAGAGATTTCTGCATCGCAGGGGGGTGGACTAGATGACCCCCGGGATCCCTTCCGACTCTACCATTCTGTGATTCCATAATCCGGAAAGTTGCCCACTAGGGTATGCGACCCGGGGGGGGGGGGGCAGAAAGGGTTTTCCCCCATCCCCGACTCTGCCTTACACACAACTGACTAAGGAACTTAAACCCCATTGATCTGAGTGGGATTCGCCTTGGGACCCACTCACACGTTACTAAATTCCGGAGAAAGTCTTGTTTCCTGCCCACAGGGCAGGGAGAGTAAGAGCCAGCTTCCCCTTGTGGGGTGGGCGCATCCCAGCCCCATTCCCACCCCGGGGTGGCGAGAGGAACAAGCCCCACGCCATAAATGCAACGACGCTGTTTTCGTTTCCGAGGGAAACGCGCAGAGACACGGGATCATCACACTTCGCGAGCTGTCAGCTCTCCGAGGGCTGACTAATCCGCTTTAATCATCTTGAAAGGGGGCCAAGTAGTCGCTTTCTGCGGTTTTGTCCTGGCCGAGGCACTTCCTTTTCCAACCGCCCTTGTCGCCGCCGCCGCTGGAGAAACTAATCAGCTCTTAATGACCCACGTGCAGGAGATGAGAGGCGCTCCGTCCTCCTCCCCCTCCCCTCGAAAGGACCAGAAGCGCGGAGTCGGAAGGGGTCCCGGGGTCATCTAGACCAACCCCGCGTAACGCGCGCCATAATCTCTCTCTCCCTCCCCTGGAAACTCCCATTTCTATCCCGCGGGCCTCCCCGTTTGCCGCGTTACGAAGTCCCTGCCTGCCTGCCTGCCTCCCTCCCGCTCTGTCCAGTCTCCACCTCCGTCCGCATCGCGCAGGCTTTTGCAAAGCAACCCCCTCCGGGCAGGGAAGGGAGAGACGGGGAGGAGGAGGAGGGCCGGAGGGCGGCTGGCCGGGCCGGGGGCGCGAAGGGAGGAGGGCCTCACCTGCCAAGCGCGGGCTCGGAAGACCCAAAGCGAGACGCCGGCGAGGCTGCGGCGCTTCCCACGGCGAGAGGCGGCCTGTGTCCTCGAGTGACCCGGTCGGGGGCGGGAGGGAGAGCGAGAAGGAGGGAGGGAGGGAGGCAGCGAAAGGGAGAGCGCGCAGGCGAGGGAGTGACACAAATGGAGCAGGACGCCGGGTTCTCTGGGCAAAACAGAGGCGGCTCTTTCCTCGCTGGGCGCATTCTCTCTTCTCTCCCCCCCCCCGCCCCCGCCCCCGCTCCGCTTTCTCTTGCCCCGACACGCGCCGGCTGTTTCACACGACAGGGCGAAACTCGCAGGCTGACGTTCGGGGATGCAGGCGCCAGACGCAGCTGGATTGCCAGCCCCTCCTAGCCCCAATATACACACACACACACACACACACACACCCCTACCTCCTAGATATACACACACACCTCCTAGCCCATATATATACACACACACACACACACATATACACACACACTATATATATGTATATACACTATATATATCGTATATATATAGAGAGAGAGAGTTTTTATTAAAGTTTTTTTTATGCGTGTTGCAAAACACAGGGAAAGGCACAGTACATTGATTGCCCCTCCCCTTATTAAAGTATATGCCGGCACCTATCCTGCCCATGTTTCCTCGAAAAGGGGCCAGTTCAGGGGGTGGGAGGGAGGCAGCTGCCCCCCTAAATCAATACAAAGCAGTACAGATCTGAGGTTCTGCCCCCCCAACAAAAGCCTGCCCCCACCCCTAAGCAAAAATCCTGGCTATGACCATGGGCCAGTTCCCCAGTTGGGTGTGTGCATAGGGTTGTATCTTAAAACTTTAAATTGCCCTGCAGCCCAAGTTCTTAGCTGGTGGTGCCCTCAGGGCAGAGGCCTCATTGCCCTGGTCCATAGGAGCCAACTCCTAGGAGCCGAGGTACCTTCAACCCCACCCCCAATAAAATACGGTATTTGAGGGGGTCACCCCGTTGATGGACATTGGCATTCAAATGGTGTGCGTGTGCCACATCATGTGGCTCATCATACAAGGTGGGGCTTACCTCCCCCACCCCAATATTTCAATTTATGGCACCCTGGCATAGAGTTGTGACTTAGAGCTTAAAAATGCCCTGTTGCCCAGGTTCTTAGCTGGTAATGCCATCAGGGCAGAGGCCTGTAGAAGGGCGCCTAACCTCAGCATAGCTGGGTTACCAGATTTCGAAAGAGAAAAAGTCTTATCACAATGGCTGTGTTCTACATCTGATTATGGGAAGCGAAGGCCAGATTTAGATGAAGAGAGGCCCTAGGCTATTCCACTTGTGAGGCCCCTCCGCACCCCCCACCCTCACAACTAGAAGAAAATGGAAGAGTGTTATAAACAAAATTGAGTGGAGCCAAGGATGATGACGGGTATTTAAAATTCTGCAATTCACAATTTCTCCTCTAAAGGACATAAGATATTATTGTTAAATACCATGGTGATTTTTAAAAATGCATAAAATTAACACTGAAAAACTTTTGCAATAACTCAACTTTGTACACCTTTTGTGGCCTGGGCAGGCCTAGTTCCCATGTCTTGTTCCTTTCTAAGGAATCAAGTTCAGCCTTCATGGCATTTAACCCTGGGCAGGCCGGGTTGTCCTCTTATATACCTGCTGGGAATGGCAAGGCATCTGACCCTCACCTGAATCTCATAGCTCTCCTAACGGGTACTTTGGTCTCCTCACCAGATACCAGGCACTCTACTATTCAAATTAGGCCCCAGTGTTTTTGTTACAATCCCCTTCTCAAGTAATCAATTTTAATCTAGAATTTAAATTCTCAAAACTTTCTTATTTGTTACTTCAAGCAAGTAAACTATTGCTCTCACTTCATTACAAACAGTATTTCTAACTGCAACACGCTTGAGTAAAGCTACTTTTCTTCCTTTCACAGATATTTTGTTGCCATTTGGAACTGTAGCTGCCTCTGATTAGTTATCATTTAACTCTTGAGGGGAAAAATTAATAACAAATTAACTGAAACAAAAACGCAAAATAAAAAGCAAAAACAAAAGCGCCAAACTTAATCCATTCCAGAAGTCTGCTTGACTTCTGAAATGTTTGAAAGCAAAGGCGCAGCTTCTGATTAGTGCAAGCGCCCCGGAAACAATAACTGACAGCTGCATCAGATGTCCGGCTTCTGAAAAATGTTCAAAAACCGGAACACTTACTTCCGGGTTTTTGGCATTTGGGAACCAAGGTGTTTGAGTACCAACACCTGTACAGTAGTTGGGATCATTTCACATCAAAGAGTTTCTGTATGCCTTTGAATATCAGTAGTTGGGGAACACGTGGCAGAAGTGCTGTTGCACAGCACTTGTGACCTGCTTGTACATGGTTGGCCACTTTGAGAACAGGATCCTGGGCCAAAGGCACCTTTGGCCTGATTCAGTAGGCCTATTTTTTACAAACCACAGTACACATAGCCATCTAAAGAAGGAGGTGCTCCCAAAACCAGAGTCTAAAATGAACTCGCCACACCACCGTTTTTAACAATATTGGATTGTTTCATAGGGTGACACCTGGGAGGGGACAGGTGGTGTGGCTGTTTTAATCCAACTTTTGTACGGCCATGAAACAAATTCAGCAACAGGCACGGCTTTCCTAGCAGCAAAAAACAACAACATCAAAGAGGTTTGTGGCTCCTTAAAGACCAACCGATTTATTACGGCGCAAGTTTTCATTACATGCGGCTAGAGGCAAATTCATTAGAATGCCATCGTAAATAAAACCTTGCTGTTTTTGCCGCTGCAGACTGACATCGATCCCTCTCTGGAAGTTCTTTCCTGGCAGAGAAAAGGCCATGATGGGGCAGTTTCACCCCTGCAGTTGCTTCCGGCCATCCAGCACACAGAACCAGCCAGGAAAAGCCCAGACTTCTCATTCCCTTTAACAGAAAACAGTGTATTTTTAAGACACTGGCGAGAATGCCATAGTTGAGATGGTACTGATGCCCATGGCTCACTCATCTGTACGAGACTGAGGCATGAACAGTGCTATCTGAAGTGCATGAACAGTGCTATCTGCAGAAAACCTGACTTATGTTTGTCCAAATCCAATGGTAAACAGCAGGTTTTCCCAGGGAAAGCAGCGGGACAAGAAAACCCCAAAAAAACTGTAAAGAAGAAGAAGGTACCTTTTAGCATATGTGGTGGCCATGTAAGGTTATAAAGGCTTTCTGGGAAATGATATATAATGAACTGAAAAAAAAATGTTTAAAATAACTTTTTTAAAAACCCTTTCTATTAGGAATTATAGGTACCGACATCCCAAAGGAACAGAAAATACTTTTTGTGTATGCAACAACAACAGCAGGGATGCTACTAGCCCAGAGATGGAAAGAAGAAAGAGTCCCTACCAGAGAGGAATAGCAAACTAAGATGTTAGACTACGGTGAAATGGCAAAACTGACCGGAAAACTCAGAGACCAAGAAGACAAGAAATTCAAGAAAGAATGGGGAAAGTTTATAATTTATTTAGGAGACCACTGTAAGCAGCTGAAAACATTAGCAGGGTTTTAATCTCACTTGCAACGTAACAAATACTATGGACACTATGGATAGACATAAAATATAGTTTACGAAATAATATGCAGTTGAAAATGTAGACAACAGGACCCACGGAGGGGAAAGTGGGAATTCCCAAGATTCAGAGTAATCTCTTTACATGGGTGCATATTTGCTCTGGTTATAAATTCATATTTGTAAAATCAAATAAAAATGGTTTGGGATGGGGGAGGAAGGAAAAAAACCCCAAATCCTGGAAAGCACAGACCCATGCTTACAAACTGCAGCACAAACAGAAGTCTGGGTAAGCCCATAGCAGGAGGCAGGGAAGCACACTTCTAGGCCTTCCTTTTTCTTTTTCAAAGGAGGAGGGCTAATGTCATCTACTAGCTGCTATGGCTTCTACGTCTTCTGTTTGTGCCTGTGCTTTTAAACTTTGTTAATTCAAAATTGTACAGCCATCAAAACAAAAGCAGATGGCAACTATTCGATCCCAACGACAGCTGAAACGAGAACAACACACTTACCTCCCCCCCAAAATATGAGCAGACAGTAAGAGATGAAGAGGGGGGAATCCCCAAAGAGAAACATGAAGATGCAACAGTAAAACAATGATTTGCATACACCAGAAGCAAGAAAGCAGCTAGGGTGGGTGTTAGTTGGTTAGATGACAAGGAGATTGTAAGAAAGGTGAGAGAGTTCCTCCATCCGTTTCCGCTGACTAAGGAAGACAAAGGTCAGGTACCCATGCCTGAACTGATTTTATCAGGAAGGGAGTTCGAAGAACTGAAACAAGCAGTGGTGACAAGGGATGAAGTTTTGGGCCTTATTGCTAAATTAAAAATTAACAAATCGCTGAGTCCAGATGGTGTCCACCTGAGAGTTCCTGAAGAGCTCGGTTGTGAAATTGCTAGTCTTCTAACAAAAACGTGTAACTTGTCCCTTTTATCAGAGGATCAGAAAGCAGATGATATACCCACTAAAATGGTAAAGGTAAAGGGACCCCTGACCATTAGGTCTAGTCGTGGCTGACTCTGGGGTTGCGGCACTCATCTCGCTTTATTGGCCGAGGGAGCCGGCGTACAGCTTCTGGGTCATGTTGCCAGCATGACTAAGCCGCTTCTGGTGAACCAGAGCAGTGCACGGAAACGCCGTTGACCTTCCCGCCGGAGCGGTACCTATTTATCTACTTGCACTTTGACGTGCTTTCAAAATGCTAGGTGGGCAGGAGCTGGGACCGAGCAATGGAAGCTCACCCCGTCGCGGGGATTCGAACCACCGACCTTCTAATCGGCAAGCCCTAGAGGCTGAGTGGTTTAGGCCACAGCACCACCCATGTCCGCATCTTAATACCAGTAACTGGGAAGAGCAGGTAGAGACAGCTATTACCGTATCACCTGCTTTGGAACTTCCCATGGGCACCTTGCTGGCTACCGTGAGAAGCGGGATGCTGGACTAAGACAGGCCTTGGGTCTAATCCAGGAGGGCTCTTATCACCACAATACAAATCACTGAGAGCTCGTGTATAATCACTTTGTCAGCCTTCAATGACTGCTGTGCCTTTGCACTGTACTGAATGGGACTGGAGATAACCTGAGTTGAAATCCCCACTCAGTGACTAAACTCTGCCTGGGTAGTCTTGGGCTAATCATTCTTCCTAAATCATTCTTCCTAAACGGCCTCGGTCCAGTATACCTGAAGGAGCGTCTCCACCTCCATCGTTCTACCCGGACACTGAGGTCCAGCACCGAGGGCCTTCTGGCGGTTCCCTCACTACGAGAAGCCAAGTTACAGGGAACCAGGCAGAGGGCCTTCTCAGTAGTGGCATCCGCCCTGTGGAACGCCCTCCCACCAGATGTCAAAGAGAACAACAACTACCAGACTTTTAGAAGACATCTGAAGGCAGCCCTGTTTAGGGAAGCTTTTAATGTTTGATGTATCATTGTATTTTAATATTCTTTTGGAAGCCGCCCAGAGTGGCTGGGGAAACCCAGCCAGATGGGCGGGGTATAAATAATAAATAATAATAATTATTATTATTATTATTATTATTATTATTATTATTATTATTATTATTATTATTATTATTCCAGCCGAACCTACCTCACAGGGCTATTAAGAGAGTGAAATGGGTGGGTGTGAAAAGCCATGTGCCCTGGCCTGAATTCCTGGATTACTTGTTTTCAGACCAGAGGCTGCATTCAAATATTTGCCTCTCCATCTTCATAGACAATAGTCGTTGCCAAGACTTACGTCCAACACTGCACAGAATATAAAACACAACAATTAAACCAGGCACCTACAACCGTGCAATGCTCCCTGCTTAGCCTGCATTGAACATTTTAAAAAAACTGAATATTTATGAACAATATCTAACTCAAGCGCTTCCCAGAGAGAAGTAATGTGGAATTTGTCTGCTTATCTAATCTACAGAGGTCAAAGTCCTGCTGGAATTGCATTAATGTTAACTGACCATGCCCTGTGTCCTGTACAGCTGCTGCCTCCCTGCCCTTTCATTTTGGAGTCTCTCTCAGTGTACTTTTCTCCTGGGTGAGCCATGACTTTATTTTCCCTCTCTCCTGGCAGGTCCTCCAGGACGAACCTTGACCCACTTCCCTTCACTTTCCTGTGCACTGAGGTTGGAAGGGGTTGTGGAAGACATCAGCTGCATGAAGATTGATTTGGGGCATCTTTGGAATGGGGTTTCTGTGGTTTGGATGCAGTGGTTGAATGCTAAACCTTAGAAAGGGTTTTCTAAAATAACCACACGAAGAGGAGAATCACTTTGCCACGGTCGTCACCATCATCATCATCATATATTATTTATACCCCGCCCATCTGGCTGGGTTTCCCCAGCCTCTCTGGGCAGCTCCCAACAGAATATTAAAAACACGATAAAACACCAAACGGGATGCGGGTGGCACTGTGGGTTAAACCACAGAGCCTAGGACTTGCCGATCAAAAGGTTGGCGGTTCGAATCCCCACGACGGGGTGAGCTCCCATTGTTTGGTCCCAGCTCCTGCCCACCTAGCAGTTCAAAAGCACGTCAAAGTGCAAGTAGATAAATAGGTTTATCTCCTGGACATCTGATGGGAGGGCATTCCACAAGGCAGGCGCCACTACGGAGAAGGCCCTCTGCCTGCTTCCCTGTAACCTCACTTCTCACAGGGAGGGAACGTCCAGAAAGCCCTCGGAGCTAGAAATTCTGTCATGTAAATTCTGTTCCACTACCTATGCCAATCTCTCTGTTCACCCATCTATGGACCGCAAAGTTCATATTAATTCAATCCACAAAGCAGATGTACCTTTCAGTACTGAAGAAGTCCTTGAATTATTCTGGGAGCACTTCTGCTTCCAGTGTATTCTTGTTGCCAAATTGGTTGGATTATAGAAAATGTGTGCTTACGTAATAGTCCTCTGCACTCATACTGCTTGCATTATTTAAAACATGAATAGTCACTGAGCTTCTTCTAAAAAAGCTGAGATTGTTTTCCCCACCTCGCAAGATAATTCAGTGGGATTTTAGTTGAACCAGATTTAAGTACTGCCGAAAATACTGCACGGTACACTATCGGCTGGACTTAGCCCACTGCATTTCTGGTCAGGTCTAACAGTAATGGTGACTTTGCTCCATCTTCTCCCTCACACGCGCAAATAAAGCAAAGTAAAATTATCCTAATGACAGATGTATTTAGAATCAAAGATAAGATTTCTATACTCCCACGGATGAGTGCAAGTCACTTGACTCTTGCTAATTAATCTCCTGCTGAGAAACAAGTGCAGTTTAGGAAACCGTAAAAAGGATTAAATAACAAATAAAGCAGAAAAAGGATTAAATAACATTACGGCTTTCATTGTCAGGGCAACCCTATCCTCCTGCTATATCAATGACCACTGTCAGCTGCCAGCACACAAGGCCTAACACCATGATAGTATTGTTGCATGCTTGCACCCCAATTCTTTGAGTAGTGAGAACTCCAGGGGTGCAATTCAGGCAGGGGGTAATGAATATGCTTGTCAATTAGCATGAATTTTAAAAATATGGCAGGTTGATGAGCTGGGAAACCCGTCGTCTTTAAGTCACGAAGTCCTCATGTTCAGAATGAAGTATGGCTTCTTCATGTCCACTCTGAGCTGAGTCCAATGGGAGTTACTCCTAAGGCTGTAATCCTGCTGTTTCCCCCCATAAGGCATCAATTCCCATTGAACTGAATGGATCTTACTTCCAAGGAAGCCTGCATAGGATTGGACTTCACAATAAACTGAAGCAGCGAGTCCATACATGTGACGAAATACCCAGCTCCGTGGAAGGCTTTCGCAGTCCCTGCAGTCATCTGGTCACCTGTACCATCGTACAAAGTGATACGGGAGACTTTGCCGTGCCACGAAATCTGCAACAGGAGATGTGTTGAAATTGTCCTATGTGTAAAGCCGAAGAGGAAAACAGAAGCCACTTAGTGGTGAAGGCTGGTTCTGCACTCTTTTTGGAAGAAATCCAAGATGCCTTGTTGTGAAGAAGCATGATTTGTATGCTGAGCGGAGCTGTCTGCAATGTGTGTTTAATTGTAACTGTTGTAATACCTCTTTCCAGCCACCTTCAGTAACTTAGAGTGTGTGTCCTGAGTATCACTGGGAGTACAGCTCTGGTCAAGAAAAGAGACGAAGACCGAGAACCGCTTCTGTCCCTCAGTTAGTAAAATCAGAAGTGCTGATCAGTTGCTGTTAGACCTGGTTGCTACTAGGTCCATATGCTGAATGTTTGAAACAAAGATTTGCTAACTTTTGCAAACGACTCTGTGCTGCAATGGCTACTGACCAAAATCCCTTATAATAGGGCTCATCTCTCCTGGTTGAAGTCACTACTAGGATGAGACGTTTGTACCTGGGATCTTGCATACACTTCCTTTTAGCTCAGGTGGCACAATGGGTCAGTGCGTCTGGCTGTTAACCAGGGACAGCTGTGGGCAGGATTCCTGTATCACAGGGGGTTGGACTAGATGACCCTCGGGGTCCCTTCCAACTTCCAGTTCTATGATTCTATGAATAAGAGCCTCTTTGCTGCCACCCTCTGGTTGGAATACCAATTTCCAGCTACCCCTGGTTGGCTTTAAAGTATTGTACAGTGGTACCTTGGTTCTCAAACTTAATCCATTCCAGAACTCCGTTCCAAAACCAAAGCATTCCAAAACCAAGACACGCTTTCCCATAGAAAGTAATGCAAAACAGATTAATCCATTCCAGACTTCTAAAAACAACCCCTAAAACAGCAATTTCACATGAATTTTACTATCTAACGAGACCATTGATCCATAAAACGAAAGTAATAAACAATGTACTGCAGTCACACAATCAATCAATCAGCAGCTGAACTGGGTTCCACACAGTCACAAAAACAAACAAAAGAGAGCCGCAAAAACAAAAATGCAAAATAAATAGCAAAAACAGACAGACCTCGGCGTAACACTCAGGTGGAAGTCTGGCACTCAAATTGGAAGCGTAACACTCAAAATGGAGCATGTTCGGCTTCCGAAAAACATTCACAAACCAGAACACTTACTTCCAGGTTTGCAGTGTTTGGGTTCCAAGTTGTTTGAGTACCAAGGCGTTTGAGAATCAAGGTACCACTGTATTTGCAATGCACCTACATTTGCTGCTGCTGGACAATCAGTGCTACAAGGCCCAAAAATGTTATCAGACTCCCTGTTTATGCAGCTATTGCTTGTTACTGCAAATATTGTTGTTTGGCCATAGCTCAGGTTTGTGTGCATGTGTCGGGGGTGTGTGTATGTGTCAGGTTTTCTGAGGTAGGTTAGCTTTGCACCAAACAGAAAAGGAAGGAAAATAACTTCCAGCTCCAAGTGCTGAGCCAAGGGCTAATGTAGCCAGATAATCACCAGAGGCTAGCAAAGTCTGTTAGAATAAACTAGAGGTAGAGCTGAAAAATCAAGCAAGATAATATCAGACAAATAGGGGCAATGATACCAGTTATCAAATGTCCAGTGTTGTTCTTTAGCAAAGCACATGTCAAGGTCTATGTAATTGATATCACATGGACAATTGGATATGCACAAGTGGTTCAATGTACATGTTTTTCCCCTGTGTTTTTTAAAAAAGTATATTTGGTGGCTCCCTCACACATATGTAGTATACACATTGTCTCTCAGTGTACGCATGACATCATTCCCTTTGCGCGCGCGCGCGCGCGCGCGCACACACACACACACACACACACACACTCTGATTCAGGTTTCAGGCAACTTCTTTTTCTGTCTTGTTTGGAGTTCTTTTGGGGCTTGGGCTGTGCTATCAGACCCAAATGTCCAAGCCAGGAAATTGAGATACAAACTGAAGTTTTAAACGACGAGCTTTAAGGCAAGCAATTTAAACAGAAAGGCTTGTTAGCGATGTTTTGGTATATCAATGTCTTTCTAGTGTGATATTTCCCTCCCCCTCGAGGTGATTTCATTACTGTCTCTGCTGGCTCATCTATAGGATTCAATCTTTTGTAGGGCTACTTTTAGTTGCCAAGTAAACTGGTCAGGACTCTGCTGCAGAAACTTGCACAATATTCCTTTTGCAGGAAAGGTGCATCTGACCGTCAAGTTTGACAACTGCTCCTGCCAAACTATAAACGGGCTCTTTGTTTGCACAGCTCTGAGCCATCTGATGCCAAAAAGCTGCCCTCAGTCTTTGTCTGTTTGTTTTCTCCTCTCACCCCATTGGCAAGACTTCTGCTTGTCTCCCGTGTTCAGAGAGAGATTCAAACAAAAGTGAATCTCATGCAGAATTGCACAAAACTGTGGAGAATCACAAAGAGAAATGTGCAATTGTACAAGCGATATAAACAAGCTTCTCCCCCACCCCCAAAAAAGAGCAGCAAACAACAAATAGGAAATGAGCTTGCCTGGTACCCAATCAGCTTTAGTACAAGGACAAAACAGACAAAGGTAGCTAGAGAAGAGGAAAGAGAACAGCACAATCCATCTTGGTCAACACCTTATGGCTAAATATGAATCAGGCTCCCTAAACTAATGTAGTTAAGTATGCGTCATTTGCCACCAAAAATACTCTTTCCTCGCAAATCCTTTTGAAGTAGTAATTCCACCTGAGACATTACGACAGGACAGGACAAATCCAGTAGGTTGTATCCAATGTTACTCCTACTGAGAGCAGACCCAGTGAAGATAATGGACATGACTAACTTAGGGACGTAAATTTCAATGGCTACAGCACCACTTTAAATAGTCCAAAGAATCTTGGGAACTGTAGTTGGTTAAGAGTGCTGAAAGTTGTCTGTGCGGGATCCTCACAGTTCAGCCTCAGTAAACTACAATTTCCAGGAGTCTTTGGGGGGAATTCATGATTGTTAAAATGATATCATACTGCTTTTAATATGTAGTGCAGATGTGGCCTCAGCTGGACAGAACCCTACCTATTTAAGGGTAAGTTATGGATGGCGCAGCTGGCTGCATGTGCCTGGAGTGTAGCAGCATCATAAGACAGGCTGAAGAAATGATCTGGGAAATGATATATAATGAGTTAAAGAAAATGTTTAAAAACACCTTTCTTAAAAAAACCAGAAGCCTTTTTATTGGGTATAGTGGGTAGTGAGATACCGAGACAAGATAAAAAAATTCTTCTTAAATGCAACAACTGCGGCAAGAATTTTGTTACCCCAAAGATGGAAACAACAGGAGCTACCAACAAAAGAAGAGTGGCAGATGAAAATGATGGACTTTGCAGAACGGGCGAAACTGATGGGAAGAATCCGGAACCAGCGAGACCAAGCATTACAAAAGGACTGGAACAAATTTATATTATATTTGAAAGACAACTGTAAGCAATTAACATCACTAGCAGGGTTATCTGAAGATCTGTAAGATGAAAGTGCTACCTATTCAGGTTGAGTAATATAATATTCTAGGTAATGGTATAACAAGGATAGGAAGCGAAGCGAAATGTAAAGATGTAAAGTTTTAATTTTGTAAACCATCAGACAGGAGGGAGGGAAGTCGTTAGGCTCAGTCGAGCCAAAGAGATAAAACAAGAGGGTATGATGTTACATAATGTGATTATATGTAAAACCAATAAAAATCATTCATATATACAGTGGTACCTCAGGTTAAGTACTTAATTCGTTCCAGAGGTCCGTTCTTAACCTGAAACTGTTCTTAACCTGAAGCACCACTTTAGCTAATGGGGCCTCCTGCTGCTGCCGCACCGCCGGAGCACGATTTCTGTTCTCATCCTGAAGCAAATTTCTTAACCTGAAGCACTATTTCTGGGTTAGCGGAGTCTGTAACCTGAAGCGTATGTAACCTGAATCATATGTAACCCGAGATACCACTGTGTGTACACACACACACACACACACACACACACACATATATATGAATGAGACAGGCTGGAGAATATACACTGGTGCTCCCTGACCTAATTTTGCTGACAGGCAACGTGACGGCGAACAATTTAGAAGCTGCCAGTGTTAAAAATATGACAAGAGTGTTACTGTGGAATGTGTGCTGGCTCTTAGAAGTTGAGATGGCAACCATATATGTCCTTCTTTATGTCCGAAAAGGCAGCGGAAAACATTCCGTACCAAATCCCCCAAACAAGACGGCATTGTGGGAACACAATCCCACTCTTTGTGACCGTTCGTTCTGTCAAGTTCACTTCTCAGGACTTAAAAACATGAGCAGGATTAAGACCTGCAACCTCTAGGTGCACAAACTTTCATTTAAAAGAGCTGCTTTTTCACGTAGGAAGCATACTTCCTTTTCTGTTGCCAATATACATGGGAACTGTCTGAAATCTAACTTGACAGAGATCATAACTATTGCAAAGCGTGCTCGGTTGTGAATACACAGGGATGGGATCGCCCTACGAGGATTTTGATTCATAATTCATAATACTGACCTAGGTCTTATGCAGGAAAGATTCTGTCTTTGGCATACTTCAAAGTCTTTCTGCATGATTACTGTAGACTGACACCAAGATGTCTAGCTAAGTGAGAATAAAATGGAAAACAACAGAATAAAAGCTGACTTGGCTTGGGTATGTACACGTTAGCGGCTTAAAACACAGCAAAGTCATGCCCCCCCTGCTGCATTTAAAGTCACGTTTTTACAACACTACACACACACACCAGAGATAGGATGGGAATGTTTTAACTTGATGTGCATTACTTGTATTACAATAGTCCTGCAAGACCTACCCTCTTTCTCCGAAACTAAGACATCCCCTGAAAATAAGACCTACTTCCAGTTCTGTAATATAAGGCATCCCCCGAAAATAAGACCTCCCTGATAATAAGACCTCCCCGAACATAAGGCCTCCCCGGAATACAAGGCCCCTGAAGCTACCGTAAGGCTTCTGACTCCTCTAGACCGTAGCGGCGGGCGCCGCCACGCAGTTCACTGATTGGCCGCAGCGCAGCCGGAGCTGTTCAGGCAGTGCGAGGTCTCTAAATCAGAGAGCCCGCGCCGCCACCAGGACAAGCTGCTGCCTGCTGCTCACTCTGCCCTGACGGAGTCTGGCTGACTCACAATTAGATAATAAATGTGTACCGTATTCTTCTTCGTGGAAAAATAAGACATCCCCTGAAAATAAGACCTAGCGCATCTTTGGGAGCAAAAATTAATATAAGACACTGTCTTATTTTCGGGGAAACAGGGTACATTGGCTCCCAGTACGATTCCAAGCACAATTCAAAGTGTTGGTGCTGACCTTTAAAGCCCTAAATAGCCTCGGCCCAGCATACCTGAAGGAGCGTCTCCACCCCCATTGTTCAGCTCAGATACTGAGTTCCAGCTCCGGGGGCTTTCTGGCGGTTCCCTCACTGTGAGAAATGAGATTACAGGGAACCAGGCAGAGGGCCTTCTCGGTAGTGGCACCAGCCCTGTGGAACGCCCTCAGATGTCAAAGAAATAAACAACAATCTGACGTTTAGAAGATATCTGAAGGCAGCCCTGTTTAGGGAAGTTTTTAATGTTTGATATTTTATCCCATTATTATTATTATTATTATTATTATTATTATTATTATTATTCTGTTGGGAGCTTCCCAGAGTGGCTGGGGAAACCCAGCCAGATGGGTGGGGTAGAAATAAATGATGATGATGATTATGATGTATATCTTCTATGACCCTGCGACTGGTCCCAAACTCCCATTCACAAAGCTGTCAATCATGGAAGCACAATGGCTGCCTCAAACGTACACACCTGTGAAACAAATATGGCTTAAGTTTTCCTCTCGGATTGAAGCAGGCTTGATGGAAAACACATCAAACCACAGTATTTCTCAAGAGACTACAGGATAGCTCTCCATCTGTGTATAATCAGATAAAAAGGCAGCACTGGGAGCATGCTGGACCCAGAGTAAATGTTAATATGTATACAGCCTTAAAACCACCAGAAGAGAAATAATGCATTGAATTTTCTACATACATGTCTTTATATTTTTGCCTCCCTTTTTGTGTTAAAAATATACCTATTACAAACTGACCATTAATGGCATTATAAGGACCAGAAATATGTTAACAGTTTCTGATGATATAGCATTAACTTGCAAGGTTAACCAGAAAACCTTGCAAGTTTGGGTTTGGACATTGAAAGCCAAATGTAACATCGGGTTTACCTCAAATATCTATGTGGCTTTAGAATTTCTGGTGCGCAATGGCAAATTCAGTGTGTAAGGAATTGACAACTTAATATTGGTTTGATTCCATTCTCGATCAATATCCGTAGGGTTTGTTTTAGTTTGGCTCTTTAGTAACCCACATTCATTATCTCCTTTCTCAGACAGAGATATTTATATAAACTTTTCTCACATTACATTTTTTGACATGGAAGTGGCCTGTTACCTCAGGAACATGAGAAGTAATCTTAAATTCACAGTGAATCTAAGGCCTGTAATATTTTAATTGTTTCAGTTCCAAAGAGAGGCACAACTGTGCTAGAAAACAAATAGTTCCTATAGCCATTTATAGTGATATAGCCAGCGTAGAAGCCTGTTTGAGGCCTGCAGCCTCCGTCCAAAAGACAACAACATCACTCATTTTGTCCACCTACCAGAGCTATTTATGTTTTTATTCCTTTTAAAAAACAGCTTCTGCCTTTATGCATACCACACAACCAGCTGTGACTGAAGCTAGGGCAATTTCAATTTAGGAGGCTGCTGTCTGAAGGGAAAATGTGGAAGCTCCCACATGATAAAAGGGCCTTGCGGGGAGGGTACAGGTCAGCTAGAGCCTCCTGTCTCCCTCTGCCTTCTGAAATCCTTTCCACAGGGCAGTTTGTTGAGGCGAGATGTACTGGAGCAAGTTTTGGGTCTTCTTGGCCTGTCTTTCTTTGCCTGTCCCCCCTCTTTTTCTCTCCACCCATCCTAAGATCTTTCTCATGCTGCAATTCGTTGCCGATTGCCTTGACGGAGAGGCCAAACTCACCTGGAGAAGGTGATCTTCACCTGCCAGGTTTGCCTGAAAATGGTCAGAGAGTCATGGACATGTTGTTGTTGTTGTTTAGTTGTTCAGTCATGTGACCCCATGGACCAGAGCACGCCAGGCACTCCTGTCTTCCACTGCCTCCCGCAGTTTGGTCAAACTCATGCTGGTAGCTTCAAGAACATTATCCAACCATCTCGTCCTCTGTCGTCCCCTTCTCCTTGTGCTCTCCATCTTTCCAACATCAGGGTCTTTTCCAGAGAGTCTTCTCTTCTCATGAGGTGGCCAAAGTATTGGAGCCTCAGCTTCAGGATCTGTCCTTTCAATGAGCGCTCAGGGCTGATTTCCTTAAGAATGGATAGGTTTGATCTTTTTACAGTCCATGGGACTCTCAAGAGTCTCCTCCAGCACCAAGTCATGGACATAGCCAGGATTTTTGTTGGGCGGGGGGTGGCAGCCCAAGAGCCAAAGTTGTTGTTGAGCTTTTTTTTTAGGAGATCACCCCCCTAAAGTTGTTGAGAGAGTCATCTGTGGACCCACCCCAATCACTCCTTATGTTGTGATTCATCAAATGTGACTGCTCCACCATAATTTTTTTTAGCAGAGAGTGATGGAGACAATCCACACGACGATATGGAACAATCTTAAATTTGCAAAGGAAAATATCCTTTCGGATTATATACCCAACACATGGAATCTAACAAAGGGACAATATGCCTGGACTCTCCAAGCCCTTACTATGGCAGAAAGACTGGTATGGAAGAACTGGAAAAATAAAAAATGCAGCCCCCTTCAACGAATGGATAGAAGGTATGTACAAACTTAGTTGGTCTCTTAGGTGCTACTGGAAGGAATTTTTTTTATTATGTACAAACTTGTTACACATGAACAAGTTGTGTACAAACGTCCACTTGCCATGGAGAAATTTAACGATATTTGAAATTCATTTGTAGGTTAAGATCTGGTTAACTACAATAACAATCCCCCCCCTTCGTAATTTACACTATCTGTTGTTGTTGTTGTTGTTGTTGTTGTTGTTGTTGTTGTTGTTGTTGTTGTGTTTTCTACGTGGGTACTATTTCTTGTTTCTTCTTGTTTCTTGTGTCTTCTTTTACTCTGTGCACTTGTAATTTTTTTATCAACAAAGAATGTATTTTAAAAAGTGTAGCTGCTCCAATATCATAATGCAGATTTTACCCTGCTTGACCAGAGATTTCTTGCCCATACATCCCATGGCTGTGTAAGTCTTTTCTTGTAGACATTGCATGCTATTTAGTCTACTTCTTTACTTCATTGACTCTGCAGTGGATCGGACTTTGCCTTGCATTAAATCATCTGCTCACTAGGTTTATCTTATGCTGCGATTATTATTTTTTTCCAACAGGAGAAGATTAGTCACAGCGGAGGAAAAGAATTTTCAAGCACAAAAATGCTGAATAACGCAACATCTGTTCCATTTTAGTTTATTGCCAATAAAATCATTTCTCGGTTTTCTTTGCTACGTTTTCTACTAATCTCCATTAGGTTCTTCCTTTGGGTCATTTGTTGTACATTCCAGCGGTTTGGGTAGCTTACTTGGCCAGTGGAAGACTAGAATACCACATTCTGTGCTGAACCAAGGCAGCTGTGGCCCTTCAGAAGATATTCCAGAGCTTCAGCAGATCTGCCACCTTGGGCAAAATGTTTTATGACATTAAGAATTACATGGATGAGTACTCTCGAAACAGAAAAAAGGATCAAAGAGCGCAAGTCACAGATTTATCTGGTTAGTTCTGGTAAGCGCCTTTCCAAAACCTTGCTTACCGTTTGGTAGAAACTGCAGCTGATCAGAATAAACATATACTGTTCCATTCATTTGGAAGGGTGAATGCTGCATTGATATCCATTAAGAGAAGGAGGTTACTGAAAATATGTACTCCTACCGTCTCCCACCCCCCTGGTCATGCCATACTTGAGGCTGGAAGAAGCAAATTAAATAAAGATTTAAAATAATCATATTCAGGGACTCATGTCAGTGTGGTGTGGCAGAGAGACCATTGGATTAGGATGTGGGATCTTTTGCTTACTGGGTGGCCTTGGGTATATCCTGCTCAAGCAAACTTACTTTCCAGGGCTGTGTGTGTTTGCCTTCTCAGTCTGTCCCAAATGTTTTAGTTTTTTATTTATTTTAAAAACCCTATAAAATGCTTGGTAATACATCAGCCAATGCTTTGCATCAGATAATCGGGAGAACAAAGAAATAGAACAATTAAGACAAAATGAAGAACATGCCCCCCCAAAGGAACCAAACTTCCAAAATTAGCTGGGTTTCCGAGATCAAATGGTACTAGGTTCCAGTGAGTCAGTGCTCTGATTCAGTTGTAATGAGAATAAGCAACCATGAACTCATGCATTTCACCTCCTTTTCATCCTGTTTTTCATGTGAGAGGGAGAAATGTAAAGCTTCTGAGCATGGTTAGAAACAAACCACAGTCTCTCATTTCATCTGAAAATAGGAAACTGTGGTTTGCACACACTGGTTAGTTGGCAAACCAGAATTTCAAACCAGAATAAGAGTTTCATGTTGTCTGAATCAAACAGATTTTGCAAAATGTTTGGTAAGTCCGCTTACCTTCTTTTAGGTACGGTGGCATTATGGGGTGGCCGTCGACTTCCCTGGCACTGGTCTGATGTGGGCTTGGTGGTGGACTTTTGAATCCAAGTCTGCTGCTGAATTGGCCAATGGCGAGCAGGCTTGGGGGCAGGTGCTTGGCCAGGGGCGGATCTAACTGGGGTGCAGGCTTCACTTGGGTCTGCTTCTGGAGTTTAAAAACAGGCCTGCTTCTTCTTTCACATGCAGTTCCTCTGTAGGTTTAGATTTGAAACACCACTTCTTAGCCAGGATAGGTTTGGCAATTATTGGCAGATAGATAATTAGGTCTCTGCAGCTTATTGGAACAATGTGTTCCTCAATAATATTGTCACCATGAGGAAATCAGACATGAGGACACCTGTAAGACAGCAGACACAATGTGGTCCATATTTAACATTCCACTTACATCAGTTTATCAGTCAACAGGCAAGCACTTTTGCACTGGTTTGATGGGATTCTGTTTGGACTACTAGAGCAAAGCTTCACCCTCCCAGAAGTGATATCATTTTTAATGTATCTTCTTTACCTGAATCAAAGAGATGTTGAATGAAGTGGGAAATGGGGGGCCTCAGTGAAGCTGAGAAGCTACCTCCAATTTTGTGACTGTGTGTGTGAGAGAGAGACTGAAAGAGAGAAAGGTGGAATCTAGACACATATTAAAAACGCTGTGAAAATGCTTAAGTTGTATTTTTTTTTGGAAAAATATATTGAATTTGCCATAGCTCACCATCGCCATCTTGTGTCACATTTGTGTAGAAGAAGAAGAGTTTGGATTTGATATCCCGCCTTTCACTCCCTTTAAGGAGTCTCAAAGCGGCTAACATTCTCCTTTCCCTTCCTCCCCCACAACAAACACTCTGTGAGGTGAGTGGGGCTGAGAGACTTCAGAGAAGTGTGACTGGCCCAAGGTCACCCAGCAGCTGCATGTGGAGGAGCGGGGAAGCAAACCCAGTTCATCAGATTACGAGTCCACCGCTCTTAACCACTACACCACACTGGCTCTCACAAAGAGTTTTATTTGCAACTATATAGCTGAGAGAGAGTGAGTTTGGGAAAAGTCTGAAGCAGATTTGTATGTGAAAGGACTTGTGACTTGGCTTGTGTCCCTTCTCTCCCCCAACCCCACTCATTTATCTCACACACTCAAGCCAGAAGATGTCAAAAGGTGGCTTTCTGCAGGACTATTGTTCTCCTCTATGGTCTTCTTTGGGTAGACCAGGCATAGCCAACATTTTCTAAAAAAACACATATTTTTATTAAAGATTTATTAGTTTACAAAAATATGTGCATTGTCTTTTTCAAGCTGTGTTTTCTACAGATCAGTTTCATTTGTTGTGAGACGTTAGTGTTACATACAGCATTAGGTTAGGAAGAAAAGAGGGGGGAAGAGGGGAAGGGGGGAATGGTGAGTGGGGCGGGGTGACAATGCTTCTATTCTTCTGCTTAGTGTATGTGTGGGGTTTTGTGTCAGCGTCACTTGTGTGGGTTCTCTTACTACTCGCTTGTCGTATTTCCTTGGTGGCGAGAGAGGTTGGGGGTTGCCTAGGGTATGGTTGGTTGTCTTTGGGTGGCTGTAGGGAGATTTGTTTTTGTGTGTGAGTGGAGTGTGTGTGTGTGTGTGTGTGTGGTTTTGGATCAGGTTAGCCAGATTGATTCATATGCTGTCAACAGACTCTTGTCGTTGTCTTTTTGGGCTGTGTATATGATAAAGGGGAACCAAGCCGGGATGAAGGCGTCTTTTTCTATTTGTCCCCATGTCAGTTTCAGTTTATTGGTTAGTTTTTTCTAATAAGGCTGTTTCCCATACTATTTGATACCATTGGTAGCTGTCAGGGAACTGACATCTGAGCAACAGGAGAAGGAGAGGCTCTCCGATTCTGCAGGGGAAGGTACCAGCACAAGGGGGAGACGTAACTTGATAGAGGGGGAAGGAAATCAGCGTAACACCAAGGATCCAGGAGAGCAAATGGCAAAGGAGGTGGAAGGGCTCCGGGATTCTTCCTTGGAAGTCAGGGAGGAGAGCACTGGTCCTCCACTACCCACGCCCTCCCTGCGCAGAAGACTTCCGCGCAATGAGAGGCGGAGACGATTGGGTGTCAAACAGCTTTTATGCTGGCAAAGGTTTAAGAAACGCCCACAGACAGATTCTGCTAGCGACTGAGGCAGCCACGCTGAGATGGGCTGTGCAGTCAAGACGGTTTAACCTATGCAACCAAGCTTCCAAACGGGAAGGTTTATGCACGAGTAACTCCCAACCATTACAGTAGCCAACAATCAAGACTCCCAGAGGTTTAGTTTTTTATTTTATTGGTCCTTAAAGCTGCCAAGATTCTATCTAGGAAGTTTTTAGTCCGCAAAACTTGACGTGGTAAAATCTATTATCCTTTAAACTGTTGTTTTTTGTGGCAACAGATGGACATGACGGCCCTCTGGAATTCGTCTCAGGAGTCAAATTGTAATTCTAGGGGACTTTTCTCCTACTTTCAGATGCTTCTAAAATGCTACTGTCTGTTTAACAAATACACAAATAGTTCTAACATATACAGTGGTACCTCGGGTTACATACGCTTCAGGTTACACACTCTGCTAACCCAGAAATAGTGCTTCAGGTTAAGAACTTTGCTTCAGGATGAGAACAGAAATCATGCGGCGGCAGCGCGGCGGCAGCAGAAGGCCCCATCAGCTAAAGTGGTGCTTCAGGTTAAAAACAGTTTCAGGTTAAGAACGGACCTCCGGAACGAATTAAGTACTTAACCCAAGGTACCACTGTATTCTGTAAAGCTCATGAGGGGAACTTGCAGCCCACGTGCAGCCCATGAAGCTCATTTCACAGAGCCCTTGGCATCATCCACCTCTCTGGGCAATGTGAGTTTTGCTTTTCTGGTGGGTTTTGCTTCCATTGCCTCTGTGTGTGTGCAGAGGTATAAAAGCAGAGTAGAGATGAGGTGGCCCAAAGACAGAAAGAGCCATGCAATCCTGCAGTGCCCACGTTTGGCTCAGGATGTAAAGGTAAAGGACCCCTGGACGGTTCAGCCCGGTCAAAGACAACTATGGGGTTGTGGTGCTCATCTCGCTTTCAGGCCAAGGGAGCCGGCGTTTGTCCACAGACAGCTTTCCGGGTCATGCAACCCGCATGACTAAACTGCTTCTGGCGCAACGCGACACCATGACAGAAGCCACAGCATACAGAAATGGCATTTATCTTCCCGTTGCAGTGGTACCTATTTATCTACTTGCACTGGCATGCTTTCAAACTGCTAGGTTGGCAGGAGCTGGGACAGAGCAACAGGAGCTCACTCCGTTGCGGGGATTCGAACCGCCGACCTTCCAATCAGCAAGCCCAAGAGGCTCAGTGGTTGCCGCCCCTGGTGGATTTTCATAAGGAGTCAGTAAACCCTTCATAGCAAAATATTCCCTTCCCCTGCTGGAAAGAGAGAGAGAGAGATCCCTTTCCTACAACCAATTTGTATGTTGGTTAACTCTATATTTTTAAGTCTCCTGCTGCAAATATTGTTAAAGATATAATTTAGCTCTTATCATAGCATCCTCGATATGCATCAATGTAAATATACATAGAGAAAGAACACTGGGATGAATGACCTTGACACTGTTCACAACAATAGTTTTCTGCTGGTGGTATTTACACACACACACACACACACACACACACACACACACACACACACACACCAAAGCCAGTTCTGAAGAGGAGAGTTTGCTCTGGTGTGATATATTATCTTACCACATGAGGGCAGCTTCAAACAATATTTTGATTTTTACAGACTTGAGGTTGTTCCCTTAACAATGGAAAAAACGGCGTCGCAAAGCACCCTATTCGATGAGTGCTGCAATTGCAGATCAGATCCACCAGCAAAATCAGCAAAGTTACATAACCTGAGAACAAGCCCACGTTGTGTGCATCATGGAATTTACAGGGGAGAGAATCACCATGGAAACAAATGTGTTGCTCAGTTATGGCTGAAATGTTATCTGCAACACTGGATTGTGCCCGAGTTGCAGGATGTTGCCCACAACTGCCACCACAAACAGAGGACTTGCTTTTGTTTACTAAAGAAGTCGTCAAGCAAATAACCCTAGAAATTCTTCATGTTTATCTTCCAGGGGAAAATAATAACCCAGTGGATCACTTGGCAGCTGAAAGTAGTGAGCATATAGGCATCAAAACCTTTTCTTTTTCTCTCCTACACTGCCATCTAGTGTGGTGTGTTCTCTGGTCCTAATTTTGTAAAAGGACCTGAAATTTTAACAAGATCTATGCACTGAGTCTCCAGAAGCATGCAAATCCTGTTCCGGACTTTTTAGGTCAGAACATTTTTAGGGTACAATTGCCATTGTCAAAACCTTGGATTCCCTGAGTGCATCACTAAGAATGGCTGTGCATGAAATATTTTTGATATTCAACAAAGTCCTGGAGATTTCCTCTGTCCTGCTGAGTCAGCAGATACAAATGACCATTGTAGGAATAAATGGGGAGTGCACTTAAACCTCCCTTGTCCAGTTTTCTATATTCCGTTTGACAGTAGGAAAATATACACACATCTGAACTCTTTTGCAAACATGCATGCATACATATTTTTTGGTACTGTATGATTTATATCCCAATTATATCATGTTTTTGGTCAAAGAATGGAAATGTCATTCAGCTGAAAAGGGAAGCAAATTTGATTTATGCTGCTAATATTTTTTTGATCGTATGTTTGAAATTACAAATCTAAATCACACACCTTGTGGAAAAGACATTCACGTCTCCCTGAGGGAGGACTCGGAACTCCATATCCTGTTGTAAGATGGAATCTATGCATGAAGGATAGTGTCCAAAACACATTATTTAGGACCAACTCAAACATCAGGCATGAGAAAAGCCCACCAGAGATCTGTGTCCTCATTGGCCTCATGACCTGGTCTCCAGAGCCTTTTGTAAGACCTGGACCGGAATATCTCCAAGCCTCGGTGAATGGGAACACATGTTAAACATGTTGCCATCCATCCATCTTGAGAGACAATGGAGTACGCCTCTGGAGGGTGAAGTCAAACGGCTGTGTTAGCAGCACCAACTAACCACCCCAGGGCACTGTGCTGGTCCCGTGGGATAACCATGAGGCGAGGTCTGAGTCCAGTCCAAGGTTGAGAGTGCAGTATGGAGGCAGTCCATCAAAGCTGAAGCTGGGTCCAAGGCAGGGAGTTGGGTGAGGTCAGGAGCTCCGGCAGGACAGGGTGCAGGCAGGAACAGGCTACCAATAATGTTGCTCCCGCAGCTTGGGACTGGGGCTGGCTGGCTTTTATCTGCCCCGAGGCATAGGGCGGCCCCGGTCCACAGGTGACTCGCCTCTCCTGGCCTGGAGGCGAGCACTCCTCCTGCGGGAACTTAGTTCCCTCCGCCTCTCTGCCCTGAGCCTCTGCAGCTCCGGAGAGGCTGGAGGGTTACCAGACCCAGAGGCAACCTCCTCTTCCCCTGACGGAGCTGCGAGTGGAGCACCTGCAGGCAATGGGTCCTCCATCACTTCAGGGGCCAGAGCAGACTCAGCTGGTGCCTGCACCTGAGGATCCAGCACAGGTGAGGACCCTTCAGGCTCAAGCCCCAGCCCCAGCTCAGCTGGTTCTTGAGGCGGGGAATCCTGTGCAGACTGGGATTCCTCGGGTTCAGTCTCTGAGTCCGAATCCCATGCCTGGGCTGCCCAGAGGACAAGACCCCCTTCTTGGCAGAGCAATTCAATTGGCACCAGCTTGGCTGCAGGAGTTGCTGGAAGGAGGCGTACAAGGCACCATCCACCATCTTAGCACCATCTGCTTCGGATTTGTGTAGTAATAATAATAATAATAATAATTTATTATTTATACCCCGCCCATCTGGCTGGGCCTCCCCAGCCACTCTGGGCGGCTTCCATAAAAACCAAAAATACAGTAAAATGTCACACGTTAAAAACTTCCCTGAACAGGGCTGCCTTAAGATGTCTCCTGAATGTCAGATAGTTGTTTATCGCTTTGACATCTGCTGGAAGGGCGTTCCACAGGGCGGGCGCCACTACCGAGAAGGCCCTCTGCCTGGTTCCCTGTAGCTTTGCTTCTCGCAGTGAGGGAACCGCCAGAAGGCCCTCGGCGCTGGACCTCAGCGTCCGGGCAGACTGATGGGGGTGGAGACGCTCCTTCAGGTATACTGGACCGAGGCCGTTTAGGGCTTTAAAGGTCAGCACCAACACTTTGAATTGTGCTCGGAAACGTACTGGGAGCCAATGCAGGTCTTTCAAGACCGGTGTTATATGGTCTCGGCGGCCGCTCCCAGTCACCAGTCTAGCTGCCGCATTCTGGATTAGTTGTAGTTTCCGCGTCACCTTCAAAGGTAGCCCCACGTAGAGCGCATTGCAGTAGTCCAAGCGGGAGATAACCAGAGCATGCACCACTCTGGCGAGACAGTCCGCAGGCAGATAGGGTCTCAGCCTACGTACCAGATGGAGCTGGTAAACAGCTGCCCTGGACACAGATTTGACCTGTGCCTCCATGGACAGCTGTGAGTCCAAAATGACTCCCAGGCTGCGCACCTGGTCCTTCAGGGGCACAGTTACCCCATTCAGGACCAGGGAATCCTCCACACCTGCCCGCCTCCTGTCCCCCAAAAACAGTACTTCTGTCTTGTCAGGATTCAACCTCAATCTGTTAGCCGCCATCCATCCTCCAACCGCCTCCAGACACTCACACAGGACCTTCACCGCCTTCACTGGTTCTGATTTAAAAGAGAGGTAGAGCTGGGTGTCATCCGCATACTGATGAACACCCAGCCCAAACCTCCTGATGATCTCTCCCAGCGGCTTCATATAGATGTTAAAAAGCATGGGGGAGAGGACAGAACCCTGAGGCACCCCACAAGTGAGGGCCCAAGGGTCTGAACACTCATCCCCCACCACCACTTTCTGAACACGGCCCAGGAGGAAGGAGCGGAACCACTGTATAACAGTGCCCCCAGCTCCCAGCCCCTCAAGACGGTCCAGAAGGATGCTATGGTCGATGGTATCAAACGCCGCTGAGAGATCCAGCAGAACTAGGAAACAGCTCTCACCTTTGTCCCTAGCCCGCCGGAGATCATCAACCAGTGCGACCAAGGCAGTTTCAGTCCCATGATGAGGCCTGAATCCCGACTGGAAGGGATCCAAATGGTCCGCTTCTTCCAGGCGTGCCTGGAGTTGTTCAGCAACCACTCGCTCAATCACCTTGCCCAGGAATGGAAGATTTGAGACTGGGCGATAGTTGGCCATCGTGGCCGCATCTAAAGATGGTTTTTTAAGAAGCGGTTTAATAACCGCCTCTTTCAGCGGGTCTGGGAAGGCTCCCTCACGGAGGGAAGCATTCACCACCCCACGAAGCCCATCGCCCAGTCCTTCCTGGCTAGCTTTTATAAGCCAGGATGGGCAAGGATCCAGGAGACAGGTGGTTGGTTTCACTCGTCCAAGCAGCCTGTCCACATCCTCGGAGGTAACAGATTGAAATTGATCCCACTCAACTTGACTAGACAGAACTCTAGCACTCTCCCGCCCCGGCCCTGCTCCCACGGTGGAGTCTACTTCTTCCCAAATCTGGGCAATTTTATCTGCAAAAAACTTTGCAAAATCATTGCAGGAGAACATGTGGCCCGTACTGGGCCCCGATGTTGCAGGTGGTTCCGCTAAATTGTGAACCACCTGAAAAAGTCTCCTGCTGCTGTTTTCTGCAAATGCAATAGAGGCGGTGAAGAAATTCTTCTTCGCCGTCGCTATCGCCACTTGGTAGGCTCGACGTTGAGCTCTAACCTGTGTCCGGTCAGATTCGGAATGAGTTATCCGCCACCGGCGCTCTAGCCGTCTCAACGATTGTTTCATTGCCCTCAGATCCGTGGAAAACCACGGGGCTGTCCGGGCTCCATGCAATCGGAGAGGGCGCTTCGGAGCCAAACAGTCAATAGCCCTGGTTAACTCCACATTCCAGCGGGCCACCAGGGAATCGGCTGAAAGGCCATCAACATGGGATAAAGCATCCCCTACCACTCTCTGGAAACCATTTGGATCCATTAAGTGGCGGGGGCGGACCATCCGAATTGGTCCCACCTCCCTGCAGAGGGGATGGGTCGCAGAGAAGTCCAGTTGCACCAGGAAGTGATCTGACCATGGCACTTCTTTCATTTCGCTTTTACTTAGTGTCAGATCACCAACATCCATAGAGGTAAACACCAGGTCCAAGGCATGTCCACGGCTATGGGTTGGGCCAGACTTATTCAGGGACAGCCCCATGGAGGCCATGCTTTCCACGAAGTCCCGAGCGGCCCCTTGTAAGGTCGTGTCGGCATGGATGTTAAAATCCCCTAGGACGACCAGGCTAGGTGTCTCCAGGAGAACATCCGCCACGACCTGAAGCAGCTCGGGCAGGGAATCCTTGGTGCAGCGGGGAGGTCGGTACACCAAAAGGAATCCTGTACTGCCCCTATTGCCCAACTTCCAGAACATGCACTCAGAAAACTGGGTCTTCCCAATAGGACGCCTGGTGCAAACTAATGACTTCCTAAAAATCACTGCAACCCCCCCTCCCCGCCCACGTGACCTGGGTTGCTGTGCGTAAGAGAAACCTGGTGGACAAGCAGCGGCAAGGACAGGCCCATCTGCTTCATCCAACCAAGTCTCTGTTACACATGCCAGGTCAAATCCTCCATCCATGATCAAGTCATGGATGGCAGTGGTCTTACGAATCATTGACCTGGCATTGCACAGCAGCACCTTCAGGTCACGTGGGTATCCCTTGCTGATTCTAGTATCCATCCGGACAGGACCAGACCCGGAGGCAGGGATAGTCCTCAGACAACGACTAAACCTGCCTCCTCTGTAATGACATGGTCTGGTCTTAGCGTAACTCCTCCTCCTACCCGTGATCACTGAGATCGGTTGTCCCAGTGCATCCCCCCCTGTGGAACATGCCCCAGCCATTTTGTGGGCTGGGGCCCACTCCCCGGCAGCCCTGAACCCTCCCCCTAAAAACAAAATAACACCTTAAACAAACAAACAAAACCAATAAAACAATACAAACAAAAAAATGTAAAAATTACAAAAACATCAAAATAAAAAAATAATAATTCCCCAAGCCCAACCAAACATCCATCCCACCCCCACCCCCCACATACAAAAAATCCAAAGAAAATTTTTAAAAAACATTTTAAAAACACTCTGTGCCTCTCCGGCAGTAACAACTGTCCTAGTGAGGCCTGTCAGGCCCCGCCCCGGGCCAGGTGGTAAGTGGCAGGAAGGAGCAGGGCCCTCAGGCACTCACTCAGGGAGTCCTCCTGGGCAGCAGGCCGCAAGCAGCACGCAGTCCTTGTGAGGCCCCAGGCCCCGCCCCAAGCCAGATGGTAAGTGGCAAAAGCAGGGCCCACAAGCACTCACTCAGGGAGTCTTCCTGGGCAGCCTTTTATTCTCCCTATCCTGCAAGGCAGCGGAGGTTTAGGATCAGAGTTTTGCTTCACCTAGATGGGCTACCTTCCCAGGTTGACAAGCCCCACCTGCGCCTCACTTCCCTCTACAGCATGTGAAGAAACCGCCTTCTTGACTGTTGGACCCACTACTGGTCTTGTCCACTCAATCTGCCAGAGCCTGTCTTCACATGCAAGGGAAGTCCCTAGATCAGCAAGGGTTTGAGACCCATTGGTTCCCATCGCACGCTGGCAGCTTCTTGGAGCCACAGTCGAGAGCTGAGTGCCGAGAAAGGCAGGTGTGCATTTTCTAAACAAACTGGAACTATTTTAATGCAGCAAGACTTGCCAAATGACCTGCACTGCTTCAGTCGAAAAGGTAAGTGAGTCCACAATATTGAAAGGGAGCTGTTGACCTGGGTTGGTTCTGGATTACTGAGCTGCAATGCATTCTAGGCGGCAGCTCTCGTCAGAATTTGAAGGCTAATGTGTGCCTAACACCCCTGGGATTTCATGGATCAGGGTTATGCTCCAAGTCTGTTTGATCCAGGCTGAGCCAGGCAGTCGGAAAAGTGCTCTAAGTTGCTAATTGGCATATTGTGTTTAACAATATATGTCTCCCCTTGCTATCCAATTAGCTCCTCTAGTGTCAAATGCATACGAGGTTTTCCAAAGAAAATGGCCAGTCATTCCCCAAGTTAAGCATTCGGTGTACTTTGAAACGTTCCAGGAATGGTTACATAACAGAGTTAATAGCTGGTTTAATTCTAGGGGCTGTCTCCAAAGGAGCAGTTCTGTCATTGTGAATATTATCATCAGTGTAGCGTGATCCTCCCGCTTCATAGAAAAGGCTATGCAGACTATGGGGAGAGATGTTCCTGGATTAATTGGGGTTAGCAGCCCAGCACCACCAGTTCTTAGACTATTATAAGGACAAGCCCCAAGTATAAATAGCACAAATGGGTAGCAATTCAGCTAACGCCATCAATGTGCCTCTCTCATTCAACCCCATGCAAGTCATGAGATAAGAGGCTACCCACAACCAACGCTTTCTGAATTTTAGCCAAGCTAGGTTTAGGCTTGCCAACTGACCTTACAAATGGCCTATTTATTTATTGGCATGATTTATATCCTGCCTCTCTGTCCAACAACAGGCCTCCAAGGGAGCAGGCAATAAGCAAAAACTGAGTCGTAATAGCACACTCATGTAATATTTCTAAAAGGCAGTGGTGACTTATAAAGGATCAGGGAGATGATGGCAGCAAATGTCCTTGGATTTTGTTACTGCCACTGGTGTGGCTGTATCAAATGCTACTCTGCAACACATTGGGCAAAAGATTCCTGCGTTGTAGGGGGTTGGACTCAATTCTTTGACGCTCTGTGGAGACCATAGGATACACACTGACTTTTGCAATTAAAAGTTTGTTTTGTTCACTTTCAGCATTTGTGTGTCCCCCCGTAGTACAAAAACAATGTAAATGCAAAACAATGTGTAATTTTTTTTAAAAAAATCAAAATTCAACTAAATACAACTAAATACAAATACAAATTCAACAAATACAATCAAATACAACTAAAACAAAGCACCACCAAGATTAAAAATGCGGAGGTAAAAACCAAGAGGCTCACTTTAGAAGGCCTGGATGAACAGGTTATCTGTGCTTTGCATATTTACAAAGACTTTTTTGTAAAGTTAGTATTGTGAAAAAGAGGTGCTTCCCCAATAAGCATCAGTCACAGTGCAATTCTATGCATGCTGTTCAGAAAGAAGTCCCAGGGAACTTGGTGAGATTTACTTCTTAGCAAGTGTGCATAGGAGGATATTCGTTGCATGAATACAATTAGTGTGTCTCGTTTCTGTAGTGTAAAATAGCATCCGTGAGCTGGAGAAGCTGGATTAGGACAGTTTCTCTCTTAAGGAACCAGTTCTACAAGGAGGCATTTCCCCTCCTCATTCCTCCAGTCATCTTATAAATATCAGGTTGATGCAATTCACACGGCATCTACCTTCAGTTCACCCCAGTCCTGTGGCCTTCTGCACTGCACGGATGACAGGGCAACTTCAGTACTCTCTGTAGGCACAGCTTGCAAGCCAACAGCTGGTGAGGTTGGCATCAGCTTCTTCCTTGCCAAATTGTCTTTTTACAGGTGGAGATTTTCAGGCTCCTGCATCTTGTCATGAAAGCAAAGGTTCAACCAGCAAAATTCTATTTCTCTGTCATTGCTTCCTATTAACGTATGAAAAGGTGGGAAAAGATTAATGGCAAACGACCGTGTGGTTGCGGCTCAGAAATGACTTACCTGTTGAATTTGCAAATACTGTTAAAACTAATCAGGGGAAAAAATAAATTTTGTGTGTGTGCTGGTTTTCTTTCTTTTAATTTTGCTTGCAAACTAAAATGCGTACACTGACTATGGAAAATGTGACAGTAAACCTAATGTGTTACACCTTGTCATGTATGAATATACAAACAAGACTGTTATGGTCTGGTTTGTTTATTTGTATTACCCATCCTAGCTGTAGTTTTTCTATAAAATCCAATAGAAATAAACAATAATGATGGTGATGATGAAAGAAACCACTGAAATCACATACTTGTGGAGTAGTCCTACTGATGTTACTATCGTTGTTCCAGAATAAGTAGCTTTGCCGACTACCATTAAGCCATTATTATTATTATTATTATTATTATTATTATTATACCCTGAACATCTGACTGGGTTGCCCCAGCAACTTTGGGCAGCTTCCAACACATATAAAAACATAATAAATGCTTTTGTTTCATAGACTCATTGAACTATAGAACTGGAAGGGACCCAGGGGGTCATGTAGTCCAACCCCCTGCAATACAGGAATCTCAGTATGTGGCCCCCAATCCAATCTGAAACCACACCAGTCGCTTCTTAGCTTTGCAGATGTATTACCAGTTTTATTGCTGCACCACCATTTAATTTACTTTTGGGTTGCAGTCTGCTCTCAGCCCCATCCAAACTGTCAAATGATGGGGGAAAACCACACATAAACACAGAGAGAGTGTGCTCCTAAACAATTTGCATACAGTGCATACATAATAACTATGCTTGGGGTTATTTTCATCATCATCATAGACTTCTATTGCGCCAGCCATAGGCCATGGCATCATTCAGAAAAATAACAAAAGGAAAAACAGCAATAGCCATAAAAATCATCAGGCACCACACATACAATATAAACCACGGTCACAACTACTCAGATTGTTTGCTGCATAAAATAGAATAGCAGAAGATTCTCTAGTAAAATGTGCCAAATTAAATATCCAAATCCCCTTTGCAGTTGACCGCTATTTTATCTAGTTCTTTCCTCCTGATCTTCTTAGCTGCCAAAGTACAGAGTGCTACTTTATAAGTTACAAAGACTTGCGGTTATTGGAACAGCAGCAACTAAGGTTATATTGTGTTAGCGTATTTCACAAAAGCATGTCAGAGGACTATTTCCTAAAACAGTTGCTGATCAGCGTAATCAGTTCTCATAGGAAATAAGGCTGTTCGTGAGAGATTAGTTTATTAGATTGTGGTCCCTTTGACATCCTGAAGCTGCCAAGCTTCATTTACACTAAGCTTTCATAAAGAACAGCTCAAACACTGGTCACGGTTTGTGTAAGTCGGGGAGGGGAGGGCCAGTTATTTTACAGGTTGCATCATTTGGCTGAAATAGTTAGCAACAATTTTTTTTCATTACCCACTTGAGCTGCAATTCCATGCATGTATTTGTGAGTAAGCCCCACTGAATCAACATGCCTCGAATTACTCTCCATATAAGTAAGGGATGCAGGTGGCGCTGTGGGTTAAACCACAGAGCCTAAGACTTGCCGATCAGAAGGTTGGCGGTTTGAATCCCCGTGATGGGGTGAGCTCCCGTTGTTCGATCCCAGCTCCTGCCAACCTAGCAGTTTGAAAGCACGTCAAAGTGCAAGTAGATAAATAGGTACCGCTCCAGCAGGAAGGTAAACACCGTTTCTGTGTGCTGCTCTGGTTCGCCAGAAGCGGCTTAATCATGCTGGCCACATGACCCAGAAGCTGTCTGCGGACAAACGCCAGCTCCCTCGGCCAATAAAGCGAGATGAGAGCCGCAACCCCAGAGTCGGCCTCGACTGGACCTAATGGTCAGGGGTCCCTTTACCTTTAAGTACTGAGAGCCAGTGTTGAGCAAAGTTGAGAGTATCAAACTAGGAAGCACTAGGTTTAAACTCCCATTGAACCAGTGGTTCCCAACCTTTTTTTTGGCCATGCCCCACCTAAGCATCTCTAAAATCCTGACACCACCCCCTCCCCCGGTGACATATAATTCTTATTATTCAAATAGTGAACTCCTATTCATGCGGAGGAAGCCCAAAAGGCCATTCATTGTTAATAACTCATTCTCAAATTGCCTCCCTTAAAAATCAAATTGCCCCCCTGCGAGGTGTGTGCCCCACATTGGGAACCATGGCATTAAACTGTGAATTGACTTGATGACAGTAGTAGAAATAGCACAGAGCCTTGTGGCACCTTAAGAACTAGCCTCTTCATTATGGCATAAGCTTTTGTGGAAAGAAGTGATTTCACTGGATGCCTGTTATCAGTTGGCAGTTGTGTGTTTGTACACACACACACAGACACGGGTGTAAAGAAGAAAAATGAAAATGTTGGTAGTGAAATGCAATAGTTGGAGCTAATTTCTCAGCCCAATTAGCCTACCTTTCCGGGTTGTTAGGCGGATAAAAGGGAGGTGGGTTTGGAGAACCATATTTATTTCCTTGAGTTTTTGGATGAAGTACAGTGGTACCTCAGGTTAAGTACTTAATTCGTTCCAGAGGTCCGTTCTTAACCTGAAACTGTTCTTAACCTGAAGCACCACTTTAGCTAATGGGGCCTCCCGCTGCTGCCACGCCGCCAGAGCACGATTTCTGTTCTCAGCCTGAAGCAAAGTTCTTAACCTGAAGCACTATTTCTGGGTTAGCAGAGTCTGTAACATGAAGCGTATGTAACCTGAAGCGTATGTAACCTGAGGTACCACTGTATATAGATGCAAGAAGTGAAATCTATTTTGTGACAAAGCTGATTATAGGCTGGGTGTTTTGTTGTGTTTGTTAATCATGTGGTTCCGTGCAAGAGCTCAAACCTTTTAATGAATGATGCGCAGGTGTGTGTTAGATGTTGGTGCTATCAAATCTGGCTTTGCCACTGGGTGTGTGGAATGCAGAAACAATTGAAAATCTGACAGGTGTGCTGAGATGAAGCATATTCCAATCTCTAAGAGGTATGCAGATACAACAGGCTTTGGCTTGGAGCCAGAAGCTGCAAGCTGGAAGAAGCTGCAACACACAGTATCTAAGCATCACGTGAATATTTGTCCCTTTGCTCCCTAATGGAAGCTAAATTGCAAAGCATTTCAGCCAAGCAGCTGAAGTTCTAAATTAAGCGGAATAAACCCTCTTTGGGATTTCAGATTTATTTATATTTTATTCCAGTGCAAACAAATTAAAATTAGACTAGGCAAGTCTCTGGACACACGCCCATAACACAGCTTATGTGTCTTTAAATACTGCAGCAAGACATAAGGCAGGGTTCTTGTTTGGGGTTTGTTTATTTTTTTCATCTCCAGGATGCCTCTCCCAGACAAAAAAACAACAAAACAACCCAAACAAACCACAAACAAAAACACAACTCCATCTGTTCAGTTTTAAAAGGAACTGATGACTTGAATTTGACCCTACTTAGTCCTATGGAAGGACTTAGATATAATTACTTGGGCTTAACTAGTTTGTGGATTTCAGCCCAGAGCAAATTCTGGGATGTAGCCAAAAGGAGATGCTCAGCTGACTCCCGCTCCGCTTTTTACACTTCTAGGTAAACAGACAAAGAGGGAAAGTGGGCTGCTTCCCTAGAGATAGATGTGCAAGTCCTAAACAGAAGCCAGTATGTGGCAAGAGCTAGAGAGGATGAACTTACTGGGGAAATCTCTTCCTCCTCCGGTTCTGCTTAATCGTGTGAGGATAAAATATAGGTGGAGGAGGTACAGGATCCTGAGATCCTCAGAGGAAGTACAAAATAAAAACGATGTATGTTTACTTACTCATCTCATCGCAGAAGAGATGCACAGTCTTATTTTACACAGTAAAATGCACAGTATTTTACCCCGGATGGGCATCACACATCAACTGCTTGATGGATCAACAATGCTGGAGCTGGCTTATTACCTACAGCTATTCTGATCCAGAGATAATCTGCTGCACGTGGAATAGGTGCCATGTAGACGAAGAACAGCTGTGTAGTGAATCCCAGTAAGTGGGATAAAAGGTCTGATCCAGTTAAGCTGGGATTGCACATGTGGAAAGGTAGATGGGCTGCATGAATAGGGAAGAGGGTCTACTGGACATACCCACATGGCCATAAAGTAAGCAGAAGACACGGGTGGCGCTATGCTCTAAACCACTGAGCCTCTTGGGCTTGCTGATCAGAAGGTCGGCGGTTCAAATCCTGTGACGGAGTGAGCTCCCGTTGCTCTGTCCCAGCTCCTGCCAACCTAGCAGTTCGAAAGCACGCCAGTGCAAGTAGATAAATAGGTACTGTTCGGCAGGAAAGTAAATGGCGTTTCTGTGCGCTCTGGCTTCCATCACGGTGTTCCGTTGCGCCAGAAGCAGTTTAGTCATGCTGGCCGCATGACCCAGAAAGCTGTCTGTGGTCAAACGCCGCAACCCCATAGTCTCCTTTTACTAGACTTAACCATCCAGGGGTCCTTTACCTTTACCTACATGGCCATAGCCATAACGTAAGCAGAAATGTTTACCCAGTGTGTGCTTTTTCAACTTACGTCTCTGTACAGATGCAAATGGGTTTGCATAAATAATGTCTGCGCTTCCAGAATTTGTAATAAGTCACAATAAATGTTTCTGTTTGCCTTTCTCCATTCTCCCCCACCCACATCATTTGTCCGCAAGACCACCCCTGGCTGGATCATGACCAGTGGGGAATGCTTTCTTCCAGGTAGTGACAGGTGTAAATGACAGTGCCATTAATGCAAGTATTCCAACCCATCCCCCCTTCATTAGCAACATCAAAGATGCATCTAGTTTAGAAACTGTTCTTGATTTGTCTCAGTCTGGGGAAATCCTGCTAAGGCAGTATGGGTGAAGCTACTACTGTCTGCTGGAGGACGACAGAAGACTTGACACTGTGTAAAGACTTCTGCATAATCAAATAGCTTGAGCTATAGCAAGCTGTTTATAAAGGAATAAAACACATGCAGACAAGTTTAGCCCACATGCCTCAGTAAACTCAAAGACATGGGTTTAAAAAAGAGCCTTGCAACCAGACAATTGGGGTTGTGCAAACTGCTACAGCCTCTGGAAATCAACACAATCACAGCACAGTGAGAAATGTAGTGAGCATTCAGCCTACATGCCAAAGGAAGGCTTGTCTTCAGCTCCCGTAACAAGTATAGATTGATTTCTTTCTCTCATTCACATATTGTGTACATTCCCCCATTTACTCTGCACCCAGTGCCTTTCCACCACTACGCGGGTGGTGCCGGGGTCTAAACCACCGAGCCTCTTGGGCTTGCAGATCAGAAGGTCGGCAGTTCGAATCCCGCGATGGAGTGAGCTTCCGTCTCTGTCCTAGCTCCTGCCAACCTATCCATTCCAAAGCATACCAGTGCAAATAGAGAAACAGATACAGCTGTGGCGGGAAGATAAATGGCATTTCCGTGCGCTCTGGCTTCCGTCACAGTGTTTTGTTGCACCAGAAGAGGTTTACTCATGCTGGTCACAGGACGCAGAAAGGTGCTGTGGACAAACCCCGGCTCCTTTGGCCTGAAAGCGAGATGAGTGCCGCAATCCCATAGTCAAGTTTGACTGGACTTAACCATCCAGGGGTCCTTTACCTTTTTTTTACCTTTTACCACTAGTTTAGGAAGTAGTGCACACAGGACATTAGCCACAATCCATATCTATCCTATTGTTTCTTATGAAATAAGAACCTCGGTTTACAAATGTAATCTGTTCCGGAAGTCCGTTCTTAAACTGAAACCGTTCTTAAACTGAGGCGCGCTTTCCCTAATGAGGCCTCCCGCCGCCGGTGCCCTTCCACCGTTCGGTTTCTTAGACTGAGGTAAAATTTGTAAACCAGGAAACTACTTCTGGTTTTGAGGAGTTTGTAAACCAAATAGTTCGTAAACAGGGCTGTATTTAAACCGACGTACCACCGTACTGTGTTTTGATGCATTTCCCCCCAAACTAGCCTGGGTGTGAATTGGTGGGGAAAAGAATCACCTAGCTGTGTTTTAAGCTTGTAACGTGTACACAGCTACAGTGAACTTTCTTCCATCACAGAGCAAGTTCATTTGCTGGAAGTAACATTCTCTGTCTCATCTCATCTCATCTCATCTTTCCAGCCTTCACGTAGAACTGTGGAGTTGGAAGGGACCCTAAGGGTCATCTAGCCCAACCCCGTGCAGTGTAGGAATATTTAGCCCAATATGGGATTCGAACCCATAACCCTGAGATTAAGGGTCTAATGCTTAGTTCACAACATTTACAGCTTTCACATTGTGTTTAAGGTGGTACTGGGCTGAAGCAGTCGACCCAGACCTTTTTCTTTTTCTTTTTGTTACTCTGTGGCTGGGGGAAGAAAGTCTTACCTCAAAGATGAAATGTCCAAGAGTTTTTGATGTTCCAAAAGAAGAAGAAGCAGCTTTGCTCTCACTTCAAGCAGCTCGGCTTCCCTCAGTAACCTGCCAGCATTCCCTTTGCAATTTGGGATCGAGTGCCCCATGGGAAAAACATGAAGTCACGGGACTGTGTTTACCTCCAGTGATGCCCCTGAGAACTGTGTTATGGCCCCATGGGGCATTCTGTCCCAAAGTACCAAGCAGCCAGTCTCCACATGAAGTAAGGGCAAAGCTTTTTGTTTCTTGACAAAAGGCAAACCTACAACTACTTCACCTTTTGGTGAATTTACATCCAACCTGAAAGCTTTTCATACTTGCCTAGAAGTCACCAGTACCAGCCCTTCCACATTGCTGGAGAAACATATACAGTGGTACCTCGGGTTACCGCCCCTTCAGGTTACATACACTTCAGATTACAGACTCTGCTAACCCAGAAATAGTGCTTCAAGTTAAGAACTTTGTTTCAGGATGAGAACAGAAATCGTGCTCCGGCGGTGCGGCAGCAGCAGGAGGCCCCATTAGCTAAAGTGGTGCTTCAGGGTAGGAACAGTTTCAGGTTAAGTACGGACCTCCGGAACGAATTAAGTACTTAACCCGAGGTACCACTGTATTTGGCTCAGCATTCGCTTTAAGAAGCTTAACCCTTCCAGTGTGGCCTGTGAAAGCTCACTTTCTTCCCCACATTATTTTCACATTACTGTCCCCATTTTGGGGGCATCCCCCCCCCTTATGGTGATAACTACATGGGTGAACTCAAACAGCCAGGAATCACGTGGTGAACATGACGACATCATGTGATACTACAGAGCCAATAAGACAGGGCTAGATGGCAATGCTATGAAGCCACTTAAGAACGAGGGCAATCTTTCCTGGAGCAGCACTGCCCTCATTCTGAATGTGTGAACACATTTCCCCACCCCCTTCAGAGCAACCTCCCCCCCCCACCCCAAAAAAAGAATCAGGTAGAGTAGGAACATTTTTGCTGTTGCCCCAGTAATTTATCAGACAGATTTATTTGAACATGAACATGTTATGTATTGTTAGCGCTATGAGAAAAGGACTGTAAAATGTCTCTTAAAATAAAACACACGAATACATGTTAAAGATTAAATGCTTTGTTTAGCCCTCAAAAGAGAGTGTGTTTTGGAAAAAAGAAAAAGAAAAAAGGACTTTGCTGTTTGATACACTGAGCAGAAGTATCATGGAATTATCCGGTGCTGAAACACTTATCACCAGAAGATGGCAGCTGCAATATATGCTATAGAACTGATTAAACATCTCAACTCTGCTACCATACAAGGAACACAGGAAGCTTGAAAAAACAAAAACTTAAACCAATGAGTCTCTCCCCTTAACTTCCTTTACATAGGGTGCAGTTCTAAGGGAGTAAATCATATAGAAGACAGTGGGACTTTTTTCTGAGTAAACATGGATTGTACTGTGCTGTATAACCTCAACACATGTCAAAACCATGCTACAAATTTACAAGGCTCCTGCTAATCTCTGGAAAAATAAAATATTCATGTTTAGTCCCAAAGCAGAGAAGGGGCAGCCACATTTCCTTGTTACAAAGCACGTGCAATAAATGTTTATCTTCTACTCTTCTGTTGAAAAAAACCCCAATAATGCTGGAAAAGTCTAATAATTATAATATGTCTAATTCTCATTATTATTCTTAGTAAAGGGTTCCAGCTAGAACTAATCATAGGCACTATGCAATACAGGTGATTGCAAGGTTTTAACTTCCCATTCCCTGCTATTCAACTCCCTGTGAATCAGACAAAAATAGTAATTATGTAATTTTAAAAAGGTAAGGGTTCCCCTAGCCACTCTGGGTGGCTTCAAACAAATATAAAAAATTATAAACCATTAAACCTTTTTTAAAAAAAAACAAAAAACAAAAAAACCCTACGCAGAGCTCCCTTCAAATGTCTTCTAAAGGTTGTATACAGTGGTACCTCGGGTTACAAACACTTTGGGTTACAAACTCCGCTAACCCGGAAGAAGTACCTTGGGTTAAGAACTTTACCTCAGGATGAGAACAGAAATTGTGTGCCAGCGGCATGGCGGCAGCAGGAGACCCCATTAGGTAAAGTGGTACCTCAGGTTAAGAACGGTTTCAGGTTAAGAACGGACCTCCGGAACGAATTAAGTTCATAACCAGAGGTATCACTGTAGTTACTTATCTCCTTGGCTCAGGGGTTGCATAACACCATACCCTCCAACATTTCTTTGATGAAAATAGGGATGTCCTAAGGAAAATCAGGACATTACGGGATCAAATCAGAAACAGGGCGGCCTGGAAAATAGGGACACTTGGAGGGTCTGTAGTTGTGGAGCTATCCCCAGGCAGAAATGTGGTCCCTATAGCTGGACATCGTCCACACCCTTGGCATATGCTAGTACAGCCATACCTTGGTTTTCTAACAGTTTAGTTCTTGAACATTTTGGCTCCCGAACGCTGAAAACACGGAAGTGATTGTTCTGGTTTGAAAACTATTTTTGGAAGCCAAACGTCCGACGGGACTTCCGCGGCTTCCGGTTGGCTGCAGGAGGTTCTTGCAGCCAATCAGAAGCCGCGCTTTGATTTCTGAACGTTTTGGAAGTCGAACGGACTTCTGGAACGGATTCCGTTTGACTTCCAAGGTATGACTGTATATACCTAGTACAGTGTTTCCCAACCTTTTTTGGGCAAAGGCACACTTGTTTGATGAAAAAAATCTCGAGGCACACCACCATTACAGCCCCCTGACGTCAGCGCGCAGCGTCACTTGAGCTCCTTCTCCTGCTCGTTCAGGGCCGCAGTGGCGTAGCGTGGGTTGTCAGCACCCGGGGCAATGCAAGTAATTTGCGCCCCCTAACCCGTGGATTTGCGCCCCCTAACACTAACCCCCAGATGTTGCGCCCGGTGTGGCCGGCCCCCCCTGCACCCCCCACGCTAGGCCACTGATCCATAGCTAAAAGCAGAAGTCGACAAATGTGTCCTGTTTTTTGCTCTTCAAAATATGGCAACCCGAAGACCCCCAGGGACCGTCCAACCAGCCTAGGAAGTGTGCTCTGGTCGCGGGGGAGGAGACACGAGGCATTGCCATCCACACCTGGAATTGAGGAGGAGCTGGAAAGGTCCTTTGGTTTCACACCCAGGACCCATTTTTTCTCTCTTCTTTTGAGAAAGGGGTGGGAAACGGGATTTGGAGGGCGCATGTGTGCGCGTAGCTGAGCTCCAGTTGCTCTGGGCATTTCTGGACAGCGCCGGTAGCGTCTCTCCTAACCCCTCCCCACCCCGGTCTCCAGCCCCCCCCCGCCCAAAGGCTTCCCCCTACCTGGCCAAAGTTCCACCCGAAGCTGGAGATGCGGTTCGCGCTGCCCACGAAGAGGACGCCGAACTCGGAGATGACGTATTCCTTGCGCTCAGCGCAGCGGCGCAGCTAGCCGCTCAGGGGCCCGGGGCGGCGCGCGCGTCCTGCAACCAGGGGCGAGTGCCATGGGGGCGAGCCATGGCAGGGCGCGCTGCGTGGAGCCTCGCTGCAGCCTCCCCCTCAGCTGTAGGGAGGCTGAGGCGGTGGTCAGAGGCCAGAGTGGAGCTTGCGGGCAGTTCGCCCGCAGACGCATGGCTCAGGCACGCTGCAGGCGCCGAGGTGTGGCGCCCAGTGCCCCCCGCCTCGCCTAGCTACCAGTGGCATAGGAAGGGGTCTGCGGTGGGTGCGGGGCTGAAAGGACAGACAAGGCTCCAGCAACCACCCCCACCGCCAAGTCCGCCGGTCCTGCAATCCCTTGCACGCTGACTTGGAAGTACAGTGGTACCTCGGGTTACATACGCTTCAGGTTACAGACTCCGCTAACCCGGGGCGCTGCTGCTGCTGCTGCTGCCGCCGCCGCTCCCGGCAGGCATGGGCCCAGCTGAGGCGGCGGCGGCTGTTGTGGTGGTGGCGGCGATAGCGGGCGGAGGAGGGGGCGGCGGCGGGGCCGAGGTGGCCGGCGGCGGCGGGGGAGGCGGCGGCGGGTGGAGCAGGAGGGCGGCCGAGGCCGGTGAGGGAGTAGGGTTGCCCGGGGCTTGAGGAGCCGTCGCCGGGAGTTGCTGCTGCTGTTGTTGCTGCTGCTGCCCGGACATGCCGGCCTCCTCCTCGTCCGCTGTCTCGCGCTCCTCCCTTTTGCGCGCGCTGCCCCGCCGCCGCCCCATTGGCCGGGTCCTGTCAGCTGATCCTGTGTTATTTCCTGTGTGTGTGTGTGAGGGGAGAATGGAGAGAGAAACCTCGGCACCACCACCGCGGAGCCGCCCCCGGCTCGACGCGGATCCTCGCCGCCGCCGCCCCGCCTCTCGCCGCCCGCCTCGCCCGCCTCCCTCCCACAGCACACCAGGCAATCTCTCGCGGCACACTAGTGTGCCACGGAACACCGGTTGGGAAACACTGACCTAGTATATACCTGCCAAGCAAGCCAGCAGGCCAGCAGATTCTGAGTGAATTTAGCAGGGCAGGTCTAGCTCAGCTTAAAACTAGGTTGTAGATCAGGCTGGTAAAATAAAACTCCCATGTCCAGGTATTATTTACTTTCTATGGACATGTGACTGAAAGATTAATATAATATAATATATTTACAGTAACTTCTTTATTACTTTCCCTTCAAAAGGCATTGGTTTTCTCACATTCAGCTGTCAATCACAACACTTTATAGTGCATGACATGGGGAATGCCTTGGGCCTTTTATCCAAGCAGACAAAGCTGTGAGCTCATGGTCAGTCACAATGCTTTTCTTTCTGAATCCATTTATTGAAAACCCATTAGGCTAAAAGGTTCAAAATACTGAGCAGAGAGGGCATGACAAGCCTCTAGAAAAGAAAACCAGTGCAGATATTGCATTGATCTAAAAGGCAATTGAACATGAAGAAAAATAATAGGCATTTAAATTTAAACAGTATGCTGGACATAAATCAGGTCAAACTTTCAGTTCAGTATAAATACATTAAATCTGAAGGGTTATTTATAGCCTTCTTATGAACCTTCTTTAAGAAGGCGGTGTGTATTCTATACTTACCTTCAAAAAGAATGCATGACGTTATAAGCACACAAATACATAAATAAATGGCCTTAGTAGAACAGTCAAAATGTTACACACAACTCCAAAAATGCCCCCCAAACCATTATTATTTAGAGACAAGGTTCCATTTAAAAGCGGACTCATGTTTACCAAAACATATCATTCCCCATTTAGAAACTGAAATAGAGGATATGCTGAGCTCCCAGCTGTTGCTATGATGTCCTTCCTCTCCACACTTACTGATCAGCTAGTAAAAAAGTCCTTGAGAGAAATTAAAGAGAATGCAACAAGCTGTTTCCGTTGCTTGTCAGCAGCCACGTTGAAAACAAAGTCCACTGGGTAGTCTAGGATGGCTGGAAGCAAAGAATAACTGGCTCCTGTACCAATGGACACAATCAATTACACCTACAAAATTCCCATTTCTGCATGATTATTAAGATACATAAGATCTTTCTTCCTTTGCATCTGTCCCCTCCGGCTCAGGACAGCAATACCTCAAGGACCGCCTCCTTCCATATGAACCTACCGGGTCCCTAAGATCATCCTCTGAGGCCCTCCTTCATGTGCCGCCTCCTCAAGAGGTCCAGCGGGTGGCAACACGAGAATGGGCCTTCTTTGCAGTGGCTCCCTGTCTTTGGAATGCTCTCCCCAGGGAAATTCTCCTGGCACCTTCATTATACACCTTTAGGTGCCAGGCAAAAAGGTTCCTTTTTAACCAGGCCTTTGGTTGATCTGATTTACATCCTATGCCCTTTTAAAATGTGGCTCCTTTTGGGGGGGGTATTATTGGGTTATTGTTTTTATTCTTATTATGTATTTTGTGTTTTTATATCTTGATTTTATTCTGTGAACTGTCCTGAAACCCCAGATTATAAGGCAGTATATAATGACAACCAACAACCAACAACAACAATTCTGTAGTCTACTTGGAGGAGGTCTTCTTTGGGAGTGTGCAGCCACATTCACTATTTACCAGGGTTTTTTCAGCTGGAACTCACCGGAACTCAGTTCCAGCACCTCTCAGGTGGGCACCATTGTCTTGAGAAGAGAGGTGTTGTGATAAGTGAGGTGTTCATGGTGAGCTCTGGCAACCTCTTTTTCTAGAAAAATAGTACTGCTCTTTACTCAATCACTCTTATATTTTTTGAAGGGGCACTGCTGCAGAGACAGCTTTTCCTCAGCACTTGAAGGCAGGAAAGAGCAATGCGATGGTCGCTTGCACCTGAGGGGGTCTACCTAAAGAGCTTACTTCAAGAGATCCATCCTCACTTGGTGGATGGAGTCAATTTGCTTAGATCAGGGATGGGGTTGGTTGCTGGCATCCATCTCTCTTGGGAGAAAATGGAAGAGTGTGCCTTAGGGGTTGAAGTCACACCACTGGAGAGCTCCAATGCCTGCTGTGGTTGTAGAGACTGATACAGGAGAGAGCGGGTTTGTTACAGGTGGAGCAAATGAAGGTGTTTGGTTTTGCTGCTACAGGTACACCATGACGTTTCTTCTTTCTGAGTTCCTCCCAGCAGTCATTCTTCCTCTGGTCACTGGTGTGGCTACACTATGGGACTTTCTGTCTGTCTCCAGGTATTGCGATCATCTGCAAGGGATTCCTATATGGCAGAGTTAATGTTGGAATTGTGGGAATGTTCAGGGAGGCAGGAGAGGATATATTGTTTATTAATATCCTTCCTAACTTGTGGTAGCAAGTTCTGTAACTTAGCAGAGTTTTAACATTCCCCTTTAAACGCAGAGCTGGTGGCTGGTTGCAAGCTTGTTTAAGCTTCTCAATATAGACTCCTGGTAAGATCCCTGATTTCCCTCTTAAAATAATAAACATGCCACAATCTTATTTAAGATATATAAAAGTAGTTTACTCACATCATCAGTTCACATCCCTGAAGTTGGATCCCTGAAGGCAGACTTAGTAACAGATATATATACATGTGAGTCTATCCCATATGGAGATTGTCCCTTTGTCCTTCGTTGGCTGAAACCCAATAGACCATCTCTAGCTAAAAAGCTGCTCCAATGACATAGTCAAAGAGAGAGAGGGGGGGGGAGAGAGAGATGGCTGTGTGCCTTGTGCTTTTGTTACCTGCACACCCACCTTTAGTCACATGCAAGAGGAAATATGTCCCAGCCCAGGAGGAAACAGGAGATTTTCGACTGGCTGGTCCAAACATCCCCCTGCATGTCCACTCTAGGAAAAAAAGGGATGTTGTACTTGACTGCTACTTATGTATCACATCCCACAGGAATGGGGAAGCTATGATCATCCAAATAATCATTCTTGACTATTAACTATCCTGATTAGGGATATTATTATTATTATTATTATTATTATTATTATTATTATTATTATTATTATATTCATCCAAAAACTCAGGGGGGTTCACAAGATAAAAACACAAGATAAAAGCAGAAATAAATAGTCAAAACTTGGTTTATCCCACCTTTCAACATTTAATGAAATCTTACAAATCAAACTTCACCAAAAACCTTACATCTTTGCTGCTATATATATTTTTAGAGTTACCAGGTTTCCCCATCCCATTTCTCTTTGGTCTGCTGGAGTCTTGCTGGGGACAGTGATACTGGAGAAAATGGAGCGGTGTCTTGTCACTCACATTTGCCCTTTTTTGAGGCAGATTCAGCACCCATTGATTGTGATCTGGAAGCATTTGGTGTTCTTGGCAGCAGTCTGAGTTCACATCTTCAATTGGCTTCTAGAGATCCTGATCGTCAATGATATCTAATTTTCTAGTGGATAGTTATCTTCCAGTTATATGCTAATCAAGTTACTTAAATGTTAATTGATAATTAAAAATGTGATTACGTCTTTATTGTAGGTGTAGTTTGGTTTCATTCTTTACCAACCCCACTCCCAATCTGCATATTCATAAGCCTCAGTGGGTGCTCTTTGAAAAGTCAAGTGAGTTTAATAAACATGACAAAAACTGGCTTATTAAATCCAAATGAAAGCTTTAGGCACATAATTTAAACTCTTTTAAACTCTTGGGTTATACTCTAGCATAGATTATTTTTAGAACCAAGCTCCATTGAAAGGCTCAAACGAAGATCACAGCATGAAACATAGAGTATTGCTAAGAGCAGTAATCCACCATTGTCAATTAATGTTAATGCTTAGTGAAACACTAATTTGCAGATGTAATAGGACAAAAATCTTCTCTCCAATACACTAGTTTTATTATGGCCATATTATAGGACCCCCAAAGTGTTTATTGGTCAAGACAGTGTTTCTATCATTCCATAAGCTTTATTTGCTTGGCTGAAGTAACACTGGAAACAGTTATGGGTAAAAAACTATGAAGACTATCAATATAAACCACTACTTTGGGTTTGTTTTTTGTTTTTTAAAAAACAACCTGATTCTGAAATACTATACAACAGTATGTTTCCCAGCATAATTCAAAGTGTTGGTGCTGACCTTTAAAGCCCTAAACGGCCTCGGCCCAGGATACCTGAAGGAGCATCTCCAACCCCATCATTCAGCCCAGACACTGAGGTCCAGCTCCGAGGGCCTTCTGGCGGTTCCCTCACTGCGAGAAGTGAGGTGACAGGGAACCAGGCAGAGGGCCTTCTCGGTAGTGGCACCCACCCTGTGGAACGCCCTCCCATCAGATGTCAAGGAAATAAACAACTATCTGACTTTTAGACAACATCTAAAAGCAGCCCTGTTTAGGGAAGTTTTTAATGTTTGATCTTTTATCGTGCTTTTAATATTCTGTTGGGAGCCACCCAGAGTGGCTGGGAAGACCCAGCCAGATGGTTGGAGTATAAATAAATTATTATTATTATTATTATTATTATTATTATTATTATTATTATTATTATTATTAAGCCATGCCCTTATCAGTTCCAGAGTCTATCCTGCAGAATCCATGTGGATTTTTCATCCTAGCGTATTCTGGGGCTAGTGAATGTTACCACTTTGGCGTAAGGACCAGTTTTATGCTGGCTGGGAAATAAGAGGTCTGGAGGGAGAATATGTCAAGCTGAGACTGCACATTTGCCATCAAGAATCTCCATACCGCATAATCATGCCCTGTCCCCAAACCCCTTGGCCTGCCTCATGCTGTAGTATTTGCCTAGGCTGCTGTTGACAAACCTATAAGTACAGTAGATGTCTCTCTGGTTCACCAGGATAAACATTTGGCAGACTTCCTGGTGTTAGGATAAAGCTCATAATGTTCCTGGCTGCCTTCATCTCAGCAAAATGTGCCAACTCTTTGTGATCTCATTGCCCAAAGTTCTTCATTTCGTTTCTCACCTCTCTTTTCCGAATTCTGATAAACTTTTCTGCCGCAGAAGAATACATCTCAGAGAACTCATGTCAGGATGAAAAATCTATGTTGATTCTACAGAGCACACCAAGGACTTGGCAGTAATGTTGTCTAGGTGTGATATTTCTTGCAGAATCCATATGGTGTTTATTGCTCAGTGTAACATTGTCCACATGTATCCCCCATGGGGGGAAAATAACAATTCCTAACTTTTCGTTGGACATTATTTTTAGTTGTCTAGGAAATGTTCCTTGACAAAGGCTTTGGGCATACTATACATTCAAAGCACATTCAAAGCACATTTCCCACCTCAGAGAATTCTGGGCACTGCAGTTTACCCCTCACAGAGTTATAGTTCCCAGCAACCTTTAACAAACTACAGTGTCCAGAATCCTTTGAGGGAAATAATGTGTTTTGAATGTGCTTTAAATGTATAAAAGTAAAGGTAAAGGGATCCCTGACCATTAGGTCCAGTCGTGACCGCCTCTGGGGTTGTGGTGCTCATCTCGCTCTATAGGCCGAGGGAGCCGGCGTACAGCTTCCAGGTCATGTGGCCAGCATGACTAAGCCACTTCTGGCGAACCAGAGCAGCGCAAGGAAATGCCGTTTACCTTCCCGCCGGAGCGGTACCTATTTATCTACTTGCATTTTGACGTGCTTTTGAACTGCTAGGTTGGCAGGAGCAGGGACCGAGCAACGGGAGCTCACCCTGTCGCAGGGATTCGGACCGCCGACCTTCTGATTGGAAAGTCCTAGGCTCTGTGGTTTAACCTACAGTGCCACCTGCGTTCCCCTGCTTTAAATGTGTAGTGTGTATACAAAGATTCTATATGCCAGGAGTGGAAAATCTCTGATACTCTAGATTGTTTGTTTCTATCTGATTTTTATTTGAGCTTCTTCAAGAACTAATGGTGACATACACCATTCTCCATCTCCCCATTTTATCCTCACAACAACCCTCTGAGGTAGGTTAGACTGAGGGAGAATAACAGGCTCAAGGTCACCCAGTGAGTATATTTTTCAAGTGTGGATCTGAAACCTGGTTTTCCAGGTCCTAGTTCAAGACCTACCATTACAGAGACTGTTCACACGTTCATCTGACGGATGTGTCACTTAGCCTTAATATCTGTCTCTCAAATTTCAGAAGTTTGCAGTAATATCAACCTCTCCCCTGCTCTTAGCATACTAAAATGGGTTTCTGTTCCTTCAATAGCGTGACTAGGATTTCATTGAAAGTGTTTATAGTTCTTTTAAATTGCAAACACGTCCATCATCAGACCATTCCTGCAAGGTGGATAGTATCCCTGAAAATAACAGAAAACCAAGACCAGCCTTAGGAAACCCACAATGAATGTACCTATGAGCTGCTTGATGAACAAACCAAGATTCATATGCCAGACTCCAAATTCCTTATAGGAACATGCTGACTTTATCCTTTGGTTAGGTTTAATCAGATTTTTATAGCTCTCCAAAGGTAAATCAAATCCTATCAAATCTCATCAAATTTTTAAAAGAGTAGACAATCCCAATGTCTCCATTCTTAATAGGTTTGTTTGTCTCAAGGCACTTTGAGAGTTGGTGAGCACATGATGGGTGCTATATTCATCTACACAATCACTGAACAACCCATTACTTTTTAAATAGCTTTGGGATTCCATGAGTGTGAAAGGCGCTACATAAAACCAAGTTCTATTATAGTCAATTTACTTGTTGTCTGTAAGTCACAACCAGTGAAATGGGGAAAATTGTAAGTTAAAGGGACATAAAAACCATGAAGGTCTCTATTCATCAGGATTAGTGCAGCATTTCTCAAGTGTTTGTCAGGGGAATTCATGTATACGCCTCAGGAGGGCTGGTTTAGCATTCCTCTTCACAGCAATTTTTGGGGGGCAGAATTGCTTTATATTCTACACAAGGAAGGTGCTAATAGAGCATTAAGATTATATGGGGGAAACAGTGAAGAAGTTCTTTAAAACACCAGAAAACCACAGTTAAAGAACAAAGTAGAGAACAGGGGCTCAGAAACTAAAACTCATAACAGCCTCCTGTTCCAAACCACTGAAAATAATTTGAGGGCATTCCATTGTATGGCATGTTGTTAATTATAGTGTTCCTCAGGGTTGAGTGTCCTATCGCAGTGCCTTGAATCCATTTGTTTCCCTGGCTGATAATAAATGTTAACGATTAGCATACTGTCTAGCATTTTGCGTCAAACACTGGCAGATACATGAGGCAGGCCACACTGAGGGGCAGCAGTAGCTCTGGAAGCTTTATAGCAGCCAGTGGGGTGGGATTGGCTCTATGATATCACCTGATTCCCTAGTCCAGGATTATGGGATATTCCAGTTTGAACTACCTAGTCGTGGTGCAAAAAGCAGGAGACCAGTGCTTGACCTGTATGATTTCCATTTCAAGTGCTAGTAAGAATTCTTCTTTGGCAATTACTCGTAGCCGAGTAAGATTGTCTTCTGTAAACACAGTTTTAACAGTGGGTCCGTAAGTGACTGTGGAGGCCAATTCTGGATCCACACGTCCTTCCACAGTGGGGACATAGGTTTCTGGGCAGGAGTTGATCACAGCGTGGATTTGCCAAGCACGCCTTCCACTTAGCACTTTTCTCCCTTGCATCCTGAGTTTGAGTGTCTTCAAAGTCCATGACACCTTTGATAAAGGCTGTTACCCAACTGGAGTGATCGCAGGCCATTGTTTCTCAGTTGTTTATACTACATTTTTAAAGATTTTCCTAGAGAGAGTCTTTAAACCTCTTTTGTTGACCACCAGCATTATGCATTGCATTTTTAAGTTCGGAATAGAGTACAGTAGTACCTCGGGTTAAGAACTTAATTCATTCTGGAGGTCCATTCTTAACCTGAAACTGTTCTTAACCTGAGGTATCACTTTAGCTAATGGGGCCTCCCGCTGCCGCTGCACCGCCACTGTGCAATTTCTGTTCTCATCTTTAAGCAAAGTTCTTAACCCGAGGTACTATTTCTGGGTTAGCGGAGTCTATAACCTGAAGCATCTGTAACCCGAGGTACCACTGTAGTTGCTTTGGAAGACAATAATCAGGCATCCACACAACATGACCACTCCAACAAAGTTGATGTTGAAGAATCAGCGCTTCGGCACTGGTGATCTTTGCCTCTTCCAGTACACTGGCATTAGTTCATCTGTCTTCCCAAGTGATGTCTAAAAATGTTTCGGAGACACCATTGATGGAATCAGTAACAATTACACCCAGGCTATGTACACATTATGCCTTTCAAGCACATTCAAAGCACATTCTTCCACGCAAAGAGTTCTGGGCCCCGTAGTCACAGAGTTACAATCCCCAGCAACCCCTAACAAACTACAGCACCCATAATTCTTTAAGAGAAATAATTTACTTCAAATATGCTTTAAAGGTATGATGTGTACACAGTCCCAGTATATTACATGGCTGAATTGAAAAGTGCACTCAGGTATTCTGTTAGAACTATCTTCTGTGGAATGAGGTACAGTTCCTAAAGAGACCATTTGGCCCCTTGAAGCCAAAAAACCCCTGTACTTCCGGGTGTCAGCAAAAACCATCCTTGCCAAATCCATTTCAGTTCTGCACTGTAAATGCCTATGGTTTCCTTGGCAAACTGTTTTTGCTCCATCATCTCTGCTAGCCTGGTTCACAGGAAGGAGTTCCACATTTACCCAAAGAGGTAAACCGTATTCCTGCTGTTAGAGCCAGCAACAAGCCTTGATATGGTTGGTGTCAGGAGCCCAAGCCAGAAGTAGGTCAGCAATAAAACCCTGTGGTGTTAGTGAAGTTAACTCTTTATTCAAAGAAACCAAAACAGCTCAGCCCTAGTGGTCACAGCAACCCTTCTCAGTAGGTCTTGCCCCAAGGAGGCAGTTGCTAGGACTGAAGGTCCCTGTCTTCCCACTGCTCTCTAAGACTCGCCCCCCGGGTCTTTCTCCAGCACCCTGAGCCTCCTTCATCTTGTCTCTCTTTGCTCCACCCTCTTCATTCTTCTCTGTATTCTAGGAGACTAGGGGGAAGGGGAGCTGGTCAGGAGGGGAAGACTCCGTGGCTTCTTCAGCAGTCTTCTCCCATTCCTCTTCAGCCTCTGCTTCTGCCACTGTTTCTGGACTGCCTTCGGCCACAGCCTCTTCCTGCTCACTGAACCCTGTTACCTCTTCAGCTTCCTACACCTCCTCCTCCCAATCTGCTCCCTCTTCTCTCTCTGACTAATCATTGGCATCCCATCGCCAATCCCCTGGCTCTGAGCCTTCTTCCCCTGGGGGTTCCCCAGCTGGTGCCGCCCACCACTTCTCTGCATCCAGCCAATCCACAAAAGATGGGCATTTGCTGAAGTTTCACCCCTCAACAGATGTTTCACTGGCAAAAGCCTCCTGCACTTGCTGCAGAGAGTAGGTAAACCTACTGAGGGAGGAAGGCTCATGGAGGATGTCTTGCCCAAAGGCCCTCCAAAATCTGGGGCCAACACTGACCGTTCTCTTGAGTATTCTGGCAGGAAGTGAGGACTGGTTGATTGGGGCAAATGGGGTACTGCCCCACTAACCTCAATCTGCCCCCACCTGCTTGTCTTCTTACTTATAACTAATCCTGGCTCTCAGCTTCTTTCTCCATAGTATCGCCTTCAGAGGAGGATGAGCACGAAACTAGAATTAGTCGGTTCTGACAGGTCAAGTCGGTTATGATACACTGGGCAAAGGATTGGGACATAATATTCTGATGACAGATTGGGAAAGGCTATGGAAATCAGATTTGAAATTTACAGCATGTTGTACATTGAAAGAAAATTATATGAAAACGATGTGCTGGTGGTATTTGACTCCTACTAAATTAGCAAAAATGTATAAGACAAGTTCAAATATCTGCTGGAAATGTAAAGAAAAAGAAGGTACCTTTTATTATATGTGGTGGACTTGTTAGGTAATAAAAGCTTTTTGGGAGGTGATATATAATGAAATGGGAAAAAAATGCTTAAAGTAACTTTTGTTAAGAAACCAGAAGCTCTTTTATAGGAATTATAGGTGCCAACATACCAAAGGAGCAGAAAATACTTTTCGTGTATGGAACAGTAGCCGCTCAGATGTTATTAGTCCAGAGTTGGAAAGAAGACAAAGTTCCTACCAGAGAAGAATGACAAACCAAGCTGATAGACTATGCTGAGTTGGCAAAGCTGACTGGAAAACTCAGAAACCAAGAGGATAAAAACTTTAACTAAAAGAATGGGGAAAATATGTAAGTTACTTAGGAGACCACTGTAAGCGGATGGAAACAAGAGCAGGATTTTGATTCACTTGTAGTGTAAAAATTATTATGGACAATATGGTTTGATATAAAAATAGGAGTACGGATGAATATGCAGTTGCCGATGTTTATAATGAGACTCCAAGGAGGGGAGGGGGGAAGTCCCGAGATTTGGAGAATCTCTATATATAGGTAAAGGTAAAGGAAAAGGAAAAGGGACCCCTGACCATTAGGTCCAGTCATGACCGACTCTGGGGTTGCAGCGCTCATCTCGCTTTATTGGCCAAGGGAGCCGGCGTACAGCTTCCAGGTCATGTGGCTAGCATGACAAAGCTGCTTCTGGCGAACCAGAGCAACACACGGAAACGTCGTTTACCTTCCTGCCTGAGTGGTACCTATTTATCTACTTGCACTTTGACGTGCTTTCGAAATGCTAGGTTGGCAGGAACAGGGACCGAGCAACAGGAGTTCACCCCGTCATGGGGATTTGAACCACCGACCTTCTGATCGGCAAGTCCTAGGCTCTGTGGTTTAACCCACAGTGCCACCCGCGTCCCAATCTCTATATATAGATATGTATTATTAGTTTGTGTTTATTTGTACTTTGTATTTGTAAAACAAAACAAAACAAAATCACAAAAAAGTAAATAATAGAATTAGTTGGTTCTGCCTGTCGGTGGCTGTAGCTCAGTCTATCATTGGTTTTGGCCCCACCTACTGCTGGACTCCTTGCTTTCAGTGTCCCCAGTCCAAATGGGCACCACCGGTAACAGAAGGAAAGGCCTTACTTTTCTGAGTCTTCTGTAAGCTACAGAACAGACCACGGAAGAATACTGGTCCTCTCTGACCAACTTATGAGAAGGGTCTAAAGAAGATGTATGTGATATATTAAGATTGAATTTCTCTCTCCTCCCACCCTTTTCATTCCTTGACATACTAACACAGAATGCTATTCCCAACTCTGCCACATAGAAAGCTTTCACGTCATACAGACTTATTCAGCCAGATGGCCTGTGGGGTTCTCTTACTGCAGGAGCCCTGAGTGAGCTTGGAATGTGACACTCACAATAAGAAGGCTATAATTTTCATATTGTATCTCCTTGCCAATTGTAAATCAGTCATTTTAAAGATGCTTTCCATTCTTGTTTCCCTTCAGGCACCTATTTCTCCCTGGGAAAAAGAAAGGAAAATATGTGGTTTATGGCTAACGGCAGGGCTGAAATGACATGTGTAATAGCATCAGCAGGCAACAAATGGGTCCCTAAAGTGGCAATATGGTGCCTTTTGTTTTGTTTTAAGACTTCACAATGAAGGGCCATTTGTCTTTTCAACCCTCCATTTGAATAGTTATAGCAAATTCAGGAAATAATATTAGGTGTGTTCAGTAAGCGGGACTGCACATTATATGATCCAGGGAGTATGGCGAGATAGGCAATAGAGTGGGAATGTGCGGAATACTAAAGGACAGATGAATGTTGCCTTGTTATGCAATGTTTGCTGCTGTAAATGTGAACGTCCTACAACAATAATTTAGCGCTGAGAGCTAGAAATGAGATTTGTATTTCCTGCTGGATGTTTCTTTTGAAAGCCTCGCCGGTTCTGGCTATCAGATTTCCTTAGGAGGAGGTGGAATATTAAAACTGTTTGGAAATAAAACTGGAATAAGCCAAGATCATATTCTCTGTTTCAACAGCACAGATATGGAAGTGTACAGAGAAAGGGCAGTGCTAGCTCATGAGATACGTTCTTCATTCTTTTGCAAAAAGGTCCTAATGTACTTATCAAATTAGTTCCTCCTGCTCTAAAACCTGTCAACCTAATTTCATCCTGGAACAGGGTCTATGAGCTGCCATTTTGTGGAATGAACTCATTCAGCAGAACAGTGTCATGTTTTGTCATATCCAGACCAAATTTCGTTGTTTATGCCTCATTTTCACTTTTGGTTCTGCAAGAAGGAAGAGTTTTAGGTCTTCTAACTGAAGTCCTGTTCAAATTAAAAGTCAAAATGGTAGTAGAAGACTACCAGTGATGGGCTGGATGAGAGTCAATATACTGAATATGAATCCAAATAAGACAAAGGTGTCATGGAAAGATGGTTGCCAGGTCTAGGACTTACCTATTTTCATGTCCTACAATGGTATTGTTGCAGGAAATGTATAGCTTCTTATTAGCACAATCAATTATCTGAGAACTATTCTATCATTTAGTACAAAAACTGTTTCGGGTTCATAATTTACTTCCATTTCAGCTTGTGGTAAGTAGCTACGCGACTTCACATTTTTCTCTCTCTCTGTCTCTCTCTTTCCTTTGGGAAACCACAACAGTTTAATGAAACCCCTTGTCAAAAGAAGCAATCTTCCTTATCCTGTCATCCTTCAAACTGGCTACGTTTACCTTTTGCAGACAGCCTAGTCTATCTCTGTTTCAAAGTTTTGCAGTGGGAAGTGAAGAACAGAAGAGGATGGAGCTTCCTTGCTTGATGGGGGGAAAAGAGTCTTCTCTTCTTCCCTCTCAGCGTGGAAATGGGGTCAGCTGCAGAAGATGGAAGAGAACTCTATGTTCCTCCTCTAGCAGCTCACTTGCTTTCTCTTACGAATGGGGAGAAAGGGATCTCTCTTCGCTGAAGAAGAAGGAGAAGGAGGAGGAGTTTGGATTTGATATCCCGCTTTATCACTACCCTAAGGAGTCTCAAAGCGGCTACCATTCTCCTTTCCCTTCCTCCGCCACAACAAACACTTTGTGAGGTGAGTGAGGCTGAGAGACTTCAGAGAAGTGTGACTAGCCCAAGCAGCTGCATGTGGAGGAGCGGAGACGCAAATCTGGTTCACCAGATTACGAGTCTACCGCTCTTAACCACTACACTGGCTCTCTTTAATTTTCCCACAATGCCCTGGAAAACCTGACATGGTGTCCCCTGGAGAGAGCCAGTGTGGTGTAGTGGTTAAGAGCGGTAGTCTCGTAATCTGGGGAACCGGGTTCGTGTCTCCGCTCCTCCACATGCAGCTGCTAGGTGACCTTGCACTAGTCACCCTTCTCTGAAGTCTCTCAGCCTCACTCACCTCACAGAGTGTTTGCTGTGGGGGAGGAAGGGAAAGGAGAATGTTAGCCGCTTTGAGACTCCTTCGGGTAGTGATAAAGCGGGATATCAAATCCAAACTCTTCTTCTTCTTCTTCTGGAAGCATTGTACCCACCATTTTAAATTTCCCTACAATGTTTCAGGGGGGCACCATGTCACAGGTGCCTGGGGCTTGCTGACGTCATTGCGGCATGCGCATGTGCGGTTGGCATGCCCCATGGCGTGCGCATGCCGGCATGTAGAATTTTGGAGAGCCCAGCCCCTTCATTGAAAATTTCTGGGTGCCCGGGCCCACATGCCCCCCCCCCACATAGATGGTGCCTATGCCATGCCAGGTTTTCCAGGGCATTGTGGGAAAATTAAAATGCTAGTCAGGTGGGCAAGGATTCTGGGTACTGTCCCTGGCCCTTATCGATTACTGCATTCCTCCTAAAATCTAATCTGAAGAATTGTATTTCTAATTTTGTTACCATGGTTTGGTGTCTGAAAAGGAGTAACTGGGAACTTTGTGATTTCCTGTTTTCCTTGGAATCAATATTTATTATTATTATTATTTTTACTTCATTATGTTCACCTGATTCCACATCTTGTGTTTTTAAGGGATTTCCTATGCAACCTATTCCTGGGCTATATAATTTCACCCACATTGTTCTTGTTTGTGTTGCAGACCAATGAAAATTTTAATTGGCTGCTATGGCATTGTTCTGTTTTCACAGATCTAGTTAGTATCCTGGTTGGTTTTCACCAATACCCAAATACTGCCTCTTGTGTAAGAAATCACAGAAACATTCATGTAAAACTAGGTCTGAGTCTATTAGTGTGTTATCAACACATTACCAAGCTTTCAACAGCCAATCTATCCTGTGTTCCTTAGACAACCTTGACCTTTACTTCCTTGCAATGTGAATAATATTACATCACATCTAAAAAGAACAATGTAATCATCTTTTCTATTTGCGGCACTAAGACAGTCAACAGTATTTGATACAATCAGCATGTGTCTTGATACCGAAGGCACATGGTGACATGTCTAACTGAATGTAGTTATTCGGCTGTCATGAAATGCACCTTATAGTGATAAACTTCAGCCATAAAATTGGAAGACTATCACATAAACATGTTTCATGAAGAAATACACTAAGAGAATTCACTGCTAGTTTATTGTTAGAAAACTGCATTCTATTTATTATGGCGCAATTTTTACAGTAAGCCAGTACTCGAAAACTCATTACATTTTACAGTGAAGTAATTACTGGGCTCTGATTCCTTTATTTCAACCAACAATGGTATCTAATTATTGCACAATAAATTGAAATGCTGAGATTGTGGAACTGTGAAAAGGCACAGCACAGCAGGCACAGCCTTTAGCTCATATAGAATGCTTAGCCTATTTAACCATAATCTTACTTGGTTGTTACACATACAGATGCTCACAAAAGGTTTTCTCTCCTTCTGTTTCTAGCTTGCCTGAGGGCTAGGGCAGCAACCCTTTTGCTAATGAGATCCACCTTTCCTTTGGGGGAAAGTGGTCAGGGGCCTCGTACCAGCATGGCAAAAACTCAAAGTGGGCTGGACAAAACATACATGCACAGCCCATACATATGCGCACACACCTACATAACAGGTTCACACACATGCACACCCAGAATGACCACGCTATGTGTTGCCTTTTACTGCTTCTAGTTAACTTCTATTATGGAGGTGGTAATAGTAGTAGTAGTAGTAGTAGTAGTAGTAATAATAATAATAATAATAATAATAATAATAATAATAATAATAATAATAATATATGCCCCACCCATCTGGCTGTGTTTCCCAGCCTCTCTGAGTGGCTTCCAGAACATATAAAAACATAATAAAACGTCAAACATCAAAACCTTCCCAACACATGACTGCCTTCAGATGTCTTCTAAAAGTTCTGACATTCTTTATCTCCTTGACATCTGATGGGAGGGCGTTCCACAGGGAGGGTGCCACTGCCAAGAAGGCCCTCTGGCTGGTTCCCTGTAGCTTCACTTCTCGCAGGGAGGGAACCTCCAGAAGGTCCTCAGAGGTAGACCTCAGTGTCCAGGCTGAACAATGGGGGTGGTGATGCTCCTTCAGATATACAGTGGGACAGATGAGCAGTACATGGAAATGATGAGGGAGAATGGGGTGTGGCCTAGTGTATGACTTACAGAGGACACCAGAGTCCATTTGACCTATGGACCAGAGGTACTCCATTTCTGCCTTAGCTCCTGATTATTCTTGAGTAACTCCAACTCATTTAATTCAAGGGATGAACTAGAATTTGAACAGAATCCTTCTCCTTGGGGTTTTTGTTCTGTTTCTGGATACAATGTGATCACAGGGTTCTTATTTTAGATAGGGGCAGTAGCAGACATGGCAGCAGGAACATCTACATCGGGGCAGAGACACTCCACAGTGACCTGCAGTAAGTCAAACAGAAAACAGTAATGCGTTGGGGTTTTTTTTGGGGGGGGGGGTCTTACATATGGATGGAGCTGCTCCATGAACCCATATGGCCTCTGACAATTTGGAAGCAGGTTGCAGCCGATCTGGGTGTTGCCAGGAAGTTTAGCTGGTGGGAAGATGTGGAGGAAGCCTTGTGCTACTTCCCAGTGGCCACCCCACATACAGTGGTTCTCCCGAGCTGTCCAGGATGTGGGTGGCAAGAGTCCTGGACCAACACGTTGGGACCTGGTTATGAGCGGTGGTGCTGGTAGCAGTCCAAGTGGTGGGTTCACAGTCAGGAACAAGTCAAATGGAGGTCAGGGACCAGAGAAGGCCAGGATGCAAGAGAACTGGAACTCTGGAACTGGCTACAGCATGGCATGAAACCACGTTGCTGTGGCAATTCAAGGCTGACATGCAGCCTTATATAGTCCTCCTGAGCTTGCCTCTAGGTGCAGCGCATCACCTCATCTCACCATGCCTGCCAGCCAACACTTCATTCCCCCAAGGCAAGCCTGGCCAGGGCCTGGCTCCTGCAAATCCTCACAGCGCTCAGGGCCTGGCTCCTGCAAATACTCATGGTGCTCATTACACAAGCCAAGGCATTCTAAGACACGCGACCAGCAGGAAATTGTGGAGCCAGCCTTGGATAACTGCACATTTTTTTTAAAAAAGTGAAAAAAGCAAGAGGAAGAAAAGGAAAACCCTTGGTCACCTCGAAATGTGAATTAAAGTGAACTGTAACCTGCTCCCAAACATTTCAGAGATATCTCTGCCCCTTACCACAAATTTTCAGGAAGGTTTCATTTTGCTCCCACTTGCCCAATTAATATGCAAAAGACAATGGCGGCGTGGTGAGTTGGAGACATGGAGCCACCCATTTGACACTGGCATCATTGCAGCTCCCCTAGATGGGCCTAGGCTGGGGCAGGGGGGTAGCAAGGTAGGGGGCTGTCTGGACACTGGAGGAGCCAATCTAGCAATCCCAAGGTCCAGCCAACCTCAGCACTGTCCAGGTAAGCTGCAGGATGGTGGCTCTACGAGTCTGACGCTGTTCCACCTTCTCCCTCCCTCCAGTTGCTCTACCAATCTGTGCACCGGTTATAGCTGCACAGAGTCTAGTTGCACAAGGATTTATTGCCCAGTAATAAGAAGCCAGGCTACTGTCCCTTCCACCGCCGCCTGCTTACAGCATTTTGTAAAAATTTAAGACGTTTCCTCTAAGGTCTTTTCAGCAAATGAAATAGCTTGAAAGGACAAAATTTGAAACAGGTCAAGGTCTTAAGGAGTTGCTTTCAGGACGCTAATTGCCATATCTGGATTCGACATCTTAATACATGTGGATTCCAATGACCAAATTCTCGAAGAAGTGAGCAAGATTTTATCCGGAAGATTCACTGAACCTTGGCACCGAAGATTAATATTACTGAAGCGGGATTTCTCCCATCCAAGGCTTGACATTAATAAAATAATTAAACTACAAGCCCCACTGGAAGGGGGGCGGGTAGGAATCATTTTTTAAATTTATCTGATGGCTGGCGATTTTTGCTCTTTCAGCTACCGAAATTGAAATCTGATGCTGCCGATGAACTGGAAAGTTTCATGAATCCCAATAAAGCCCACGACTAAGCTCGCTCACTCTCGGTTTCTAGAAAGGGTATCTTGCTTCATATGCCTTCATTTCTTTATTGCTGATCCATGCACCCTTATTACTGGGCCAAGGCTGGCTCCTGCATTAAGCTTCTGTGACTATCCAACCCCACTATGTTGGTTTTCTTGAATCTTAGGGATAGAAAATGGGAATGCGTGTGCTAAACTGAGCGTGCTAGAATTTGCACAGCCCTGAAAATATGGATGTTCCTTCTCCCCTTTCATGAAAATAAAAGGCCAAAGGGTAAAGGCTACTGGTCCCTTGTCTTGACTGGATCTCACTTCAATTGGCTCACCTGCAGAGGGTCACCAATTTTCCGACCTTTCTGGCTTCTGTAATTGTGCCTTCAACAGCAGTGTGATATGCAGAAATTAGTAGGTGACGGTTTTCGTAGCATGGGGACACTTTATTACTTCCTAATTGCTGCATACCAAGTTCCTGTCAAATGCAACACAAGCTGATCAAGCAGTGGGGCATAGGAATTTGTTCCTTTTTTCCTTCAAAATATAGTCCGGCCCACCACATGGTCTGAGAGACGGTAGACCGGCCCACGGCTGAAAAAGGTTGCTGACCCCTGGACTACAGTCTAAGCTTAGGCATAGGGGGAAAATAGGGTGTCCTCTCCATATTGTTGAAACAGCACACCCAATCTGCTCATGTTTTCACGGAGCAGCTTCACAGACACATTTGACTGAAGGTGGCAATAGAAAGAACATTATAGAAGGACAGGGATAGGAAACATTCCCTCCGCCCCCGTGATGGGGGATAACATGTAGGAGCCAAGGCTGTAGTGGGGTGGACTAGAGCCAGCAATTCGCAAAAATGTGGCTGGGGAACCCAGCCAGATGGGAGGGGTATAAATGAAAAAATTATTATTATTATTTAAAATGGTAGGCCAAACCCCTTATGCTACACACACACACACACACACACACACACACACACAGCGCTCCCTGACCTCCCTTCTCTCTACTGGGATCTATTGCGACCCATCTGCGAGCATAGGAAGCTGACTTGCACTAAGTCTGACCATTGGTCATAAAATCATAGAGTTGGGACCCCAGCGGTCATCTAGTCTAACCCCCAGCAATACAGGAATCTCAGCTAAAGTATCCATGAAAGATGGCCACCCAACCTCTGCTTAAAAGCCTCCGAGGAAGGAGAGTCCACAACCTCCCCAGGAAGACCGTTCTACTGTCAAACAACTCTTACTGTCAGAAAGTTTTTTTCCTGATGTTTAGTAGCAATCTCCTTTCTTGTTCCTTGAACTTGGTCCATCTAGTTCAGTATTGTCTACACGGAGTGGCAGCAGCTCCTGTGGTCTCAGGCCACAGTCCCTCTCAGTCCTACCTGGAGGTGCCGGGAATGAACCTGGGATCTTATGCAAATGTTTATCCATGAAGTTTATTCTATCCAAGCAGGTTGCCACGGCCAAGGCAGATCACTTGCTTACAGAGAGTTTGTTCCCTCTTCTTTCTATTCCATCTTGGCACACACACCACGTTCCTCCCCCCGCTCTATGAAATTAGGCTAAGGGACGTATTAAATTAGGCCGAAAGCTTCAGTTACCCATCCCTGCTGTAAGGTCCTGAATGGCCATTCGGACTTCTCTAAGAGGTATGGAAATTTAAGGCTGATTGGCTATCAACCTTTCGTGTCTTTGGACAAATAGAAATACTTTCAGCTGTTGTAAAACCTCTTATATTGCTGAATTCTCTTTCACGTCCTTTTCATTTGATCAGAGCTGCTTAAAAAAATAATGTCCTATTTTTAGAGAACAAAGCAGGAGGAAAATAGACCATGTGCTTGTTTGACTCCTAAACAATTAAAGGCTCATAGATGAATGCATTAGTTTACAAATCTAGTGAAATTAAATCAGGATCCACACAGTGATGTCTTAGTAAAAAAAAAAAGTGCCTTAGTTCATTGATAAATCACCTGCTTTGAATATAAGAGGGGAGCAGTTTAAGTCTGTAGCGTTTCAGATCAAAGGATGTTATGGAAATACCAATGATAAATACAAAAGAACTTATATCGATTTGCAGGAACATTGTCTTGATTAGCAGGAATATTTGCCTTTTAAGAAATAAATAGAGAGAGGCACTAAATGAATTTTGGAGTAAACTAGGAGAAGGTTTCAGTCTTCTGAGACCGAAAGCAGCTTCGAACATGCTGGAAACCGATAGTACATACACCATAGGACTGTGGTTTGTTTCATTTAGATTGTCCTTCACATGCCCTCCTTGTCCCACACACATGTGGAAAACTGGCATACTAGGAATAGCACATCTGGTTTTCCCGACATGCTAGCTTTCCCTCTGTAGCAGGATTTTGACACAGGGAACTATTTAAGCATGTGATCACCCAGCCCATGAAGGAAGTGCACCACTTGCATTTTCTGCAAGTCTAAATTGGACTGGAGTCTGGCGGGTGCCAGGTATTAAATTGGGATTACAATGCCATCAAGTGTCAGAGAAATGCTCCCCAAGAATGTCAGTCGTCTCCTGTATCACCTTTTACAGCACAGCATCTGGAAAACTAAACAACAGCAAGGACCACATTCCATTTGCCAATGTTGAAAATAAATTTCCTGTGAACATCAGATAATGACAAGCGATCAGAATTAGGATGGGGGAGAGCAATGCTTCCTCAATAGCATCCTTTGATACTTTTGACACAATCACCTCTTTAAGCTGCACCAACATGTCAGGATTCTGGAAATGTCTTTCGTTCACTACCCTATAAAAGACGTATGGCAAAAATCAAGGAATGCCTGCGTAAGTAATTTTATTTTTTATGATTCGCGTCCCAAAAGGTCCTGAACTGTCAGATTTATTGTCTATCCAGTTTTATGACTTCAAGTTGTATTTATTCTTTGATGTTTACCATCAGCCCTGTCCACATGAGCTCTTGCTCAGTAGGCTTCCATATTGCTAAATCATTCTTTAAGCTTTAGCAGTGTTGCTTCTGTTCGGCATCAATCCCTCGAGACGTGCCATTAACATGAATCATTTTTGAAAGTACATAGTGCAATATGAACTTCTTGTTGAGTCCATCACTCATTGTGATGGAAGGAAGTGATGACCTTCACAGAAGTACCACATTACGACTACATATCCCAGGACACTACCATCATTGGCCTGAGCTTGTACAGACAACCACATAGTGCAAATATCCTCTGGAACAAGGGTAGGCAAACTAAGGCCCGGGGGCCGGATCCAGCCCAATCGCCTTCTAAATCCGGCCTGCAGACGGTCCGGGAATCAGTGTGTTTTTACATGAGCAGAATGTGTGCTTTTGTTTAAAATGCATCTGTGGGTTATTTGTGGGGCATAGGAATTTGTTCTCCCCCCCTTCAAAATATAGTCCGGCCCCCCACAAGGTCTGAGGGGCAGTGGACCAGCCCCCTGCTGAAAAAGATGGCTGACTGGAAGATTCCCCTTTTCTCATGAGTCTCTGCAGCAAACATAGCAGAGAAAATGTAATGGTAATAGTAATCTGAAGCCTCAGAAAGTCCATAGTATTTCATTTTTAAAATATATTTATTGAGTTTTATTAAAGATGCAAGACAAGAATTAGAGTTAACACAAGGTGTGTGGGGATTAATGGACCAACCAATCCCCCAAATAAAACACGAACAACTCAGGTGGATAACCCAGCTTTAATAAAACTAAGTTCAGTAACATTACTTCCCCAGTCACCCAGGTCACACCCACAACATAGCTTTAAGGTATGTTGCGGTGTGGATGTGACCCAAGACATGATGTGTAGCATATCGGTAAAACATTAATTTCACTAAAACAGCAGCACCTACTACCTCTAGCTTCCTCAGCTTATGAATCTTCATCAAGAAAGTATTGTGTACTTATATTGCCTTGTGGCATTTTCTGTTTCTTCAGGGAACTTCACATGGTGGCAGGAGAAGAGGGTCATAGGATGGTTGACGCTTTTCCACCCTGGTCTCCCGAATCTAACACATGAGCTTATGAGAAACCATTACTTCCTACATTTTAGCAATGGGGAAAGATCTGGGGCTCAGCTTTCACACAAACCTTTATACGATCACGCTCAAGATGCAGAGAACGAGAAGGTGGTATCTAACACCTACAAAACTACATGAAATGCAACCACGAAGCAGTCTGTCTTGCCCAATGCAGGGTGCTTATTTTGAAATGAGATTCAAGCAATACAAAACACAAGTGAGTGAGCAGATTAAAGATTTTATTCTGAACAGCAAGCAGTATATACATAACAAGCAAGCACTTCAATCTCCCACTTGGAAGCCCTCAAGAAGAGGCGAAGTGACTCCCCCAGGTAGCCCCAGTTTGCACGGCCCCACGGCCGATCAGCCCATGCACAAGCTTCTCAAAAACTCTGCCTAAAACCATCCGATATAGTTAGCCTGTGTGGGTTGCCCGACTGGCTACATGCAGATCATTCATTACTGGCTATGTGCAGATTATTCATTAGCCACCCCTTCCCAATGCCCCATTTTCTCAAAACAATGTCCAACATCACAGAAGGTACCTAGCATGATCACTTCCTTCCAATTGATTAGGGCATTAAAGGCTGTTCTTCATGCCATCAAAGAACTTAAGGAACAGAGGCAGGAAAGGTAACCATGTCAGATCACTAACTCATCGAAATACAATTTATCTTCTAGATAGATTGCACATAGATTGTCCAAAGTTTTAGAGCAGTGTGGGGAGGTGGGTACGTTATTCCTGATGTAGTGAGAGTGCCCAGCCCCCAAAACCTCTGAGACCCGATGTTGGCAAAAAGTGTGAAGCATACAATCAATAGAGACCCCCCTCCCTCAAACCTGTGATATTGCACAGTTATTCACAGTGGCCATCTGCTGCATTTGTGTGGAATTCTACTGTATTTGCTTTTCCTGGTGGCTAAAATAGCTTGGGCAGGTTAGAGAGGGGAGTGGCATATCATGGGTTGCCAGTGCCTGGGGCCACATGGAGAGGTGGTTGGGGGGAGGAAAACAGACGCATGTGCATTCAACTGCTGCTGCACATCACACATGCAACGTAATTAAATATGAACTAATTTTGTAGTGAAGCTATTGCTTGTTCTACATCCCTACTCCATCCTCCTGTATGAGACATGCTTCGGTTATTTATTTTGCCTGATCCTGGAGCTAAGGATGAAAAAAAGTAATGAAACACGCAATTATAGAATATGGCACTTTATCAGGGATCTTTTCACTTTCAGCATCATTCTTTCAATGACAGGCAGATCTGTCTTGCCATCCTATCATAATGAATAAAGGACACAATGACTATATCATATAGGATTGGACAAAGATTTGGATTTGACATGTTGAATGTATTTTACCGGGGGGGGGGGCTGACTTGTGAACATTTCAAAATGAACCAGGACACGGGGGGGGGGGAATTCTGCAATGTATCCCTAGATAAATTATTCAAATCTGCATCTATGAATAAGCTTGGGAGATGTTCTGGCACCCCTGGACTGCCCTGGAATTAACTCTTTCGCTTCTGTTTGTAAATTTTCATGGCAAATTACTGAGTGGTTTCTGACACCACAAAACGGGTTTTTGTTTGTTTATTTGTAATGTGATTACTGTGTTATACGGAGGCTACTGCTTCCAAACAACTTCTTAGTACATTAGCTACTATGGCAACTAATCACCTTACTCTTTAGTTATGCAAAGGCACATTCTGCCAATAAAAGGGAATGTGGCAGGCTATCTCCTTAACCATTTTTGCAATCCTCTTCTAAGGACTTGGGTAAGAAATCCAAATCATACTGATGGTGATGATGATGATAATAATGTAATAGATGCATTTTTTAAAAGGCATCCATGAGTCTCAACAGGCTCAGGCTCACTGTGGCTCCTTACCCATAATTACATTTTTTTCCACACAGTATCCATAATCATCCATACACATATGGTTGCCTTGTTTGTAAGGGTTCATGAGTTCTCAACAGGATCATCCTCCTTATACATTATGCTGGCATTACTGCTTCAAATGACATTTATAACCGTTGACTACAATGGCAACAAAGCACCTATACTTGGTCAACTTTTTAGTTATGAAAAGGCCCGTTCTCCTAACAGAAGGGAATATTCCAGGCTAGCTACTTAACAGAAGAAACCCAATGCTGATTCCTTGCATAACGAAAGTGTATTTAAGATGTTTAAGTGTAAGTACAAAAACAATGTATAATTCACTCCACAAACAGGAAGGAAAATCCTACATTTGCATGCAGGACAGGACAAAGGAAGGGAATATTGGCTAAATACAGGGTGTCAAAGTAGAAATGTGCAAATCCCTACCCACAAGCATTTTGATTTATTCAAAATGCTTACCAATATGAGAAATATTATTTCTACCTGATCACTTGGGAATGTGGCATTTAAAGGTCACAAATAATAATAATAATAAACCTTTCATGACACCTACTGTCAACTGCAGTATTGACTGATAATGATTATATATTGTTAAAAGCATCACATCAAAAGAAAATAAAAAGTGTTTTGTCACCAATGTTTGCTGCACCTTGTATAAAGAACAAAGATAACATTTCCAGTATTTATTCTACTGTCTGCTCAGGTATGTGAACAGCCGTATCAAAGCCTCAATCTTTCCAGCAATGTTTTCTTTATAGATATTACAGCCTTGAGTTGAGATTTTAACTAGAAGGTACAGTAAATTTTAGTGCTTACTTCCGAAGATGGTATTATCCCTAAGGCAATGTGGTGAGAAAGGGAAATTTAGAAATGAGAGAGAAATGTGCCAAATGTTATCCTAGGTATCTGCTTTTTACAGTTTTGAGCCTCTGTCATCAACTATTTTTAGATTAGCCACAGGCGATGACAATAGAAGACATACATACAAATGGATATACTGAATAAACTTCCTGATAAAAAGAGCATTCTAAAACCCAACAAGACATATCTTGTTTGAACATGTTATCTTAAAATAACATATCTCATTTTTTAGGGATACAGTGTTCCATCAATAGGTTAATTGATTTGAAACCTTTTCGTCACATAAATAGGACTGTCTTAATCCCTCCTCCTTTGACCAAACTGCGGGAGGCAGTGGAAGACAGGAGTGCCTGGCGTGCTCTGGTCCATGGGGTCACGAAGAGTCGGACACGACTAAACAACAACAACAATCCCTCCTCCCCTATTTCTTGCAAAGGAAGGCCTCTTTAAAGATGGTGCCTTCTTGCGAGAAAGTATGCTTTTCTTTCTGAAATACTGCTTCCCTAAGATGCAAATTTAATACACTAGTTACTTGATTAAAGCTGCAATCCTAAGGTGGAAGGAAGAACTGACCGAAGCTGCATCCAATTCTCTGCTCAACACATGAGGGCATTCCTCTATACTATTTTTGTGTGTGTTTCATCTTCTTTCGATATATAAAACTGCAGGTTCTTACAATAATTCTGACGTTTTTACCTGTTTATGATTTATCTGTAAATATTCAAGAAACCATTTCCTTTTTTTTTTTTTAATAAAACCTGTTATCTTGATTTCTTATTCTTCCAGTAAGTTTCACCATTTCTGTATATTCCCTAACTTTTTGCACCCATTCTTCCTTTACTGGGACTTCTGCTTCTTTCCATTTTGGGGCAAGTAACATTCTTGCTGCTGTAGTAGCATACATGAATAAGTTTCTATACGTTTTAGGTAGTTCTGTCCCCATAATTCCCAAAAGAAAAGCTTCTGGGATTTTGTTTTTACAAAGTTTATAATAACCTGCAAGCAGGATTTGAGCACAAAAGCAGTCTGCTCCTCTTTTAAAACCATCTAGGCTGGTGGCTACCACTGTCCCCAGTGGGAGCGAGTTCCACAGTTTCACAATGCCCTGAGTGAAGAAGTACTTCCTTTCATGTCTCCGAAATATTTCAATGTTCAGCTTCACTGGAAGTCAACAAGTTCCAACGTTCTGAGAAAGGGAGAGAAGTTTTTCTCTATCCTTTTTATCCACGCCACGCACAATTTTTTACAAAATTCTCTCATGTCAACCTTTACTTGCCTTTTTTCTCTGAACTAAAAAGGTTGATAGAATTACCATATTTTTCGCTCCATAAGACACACTTTTTTCCTCATAAAAAGTAAGGAGAAATGTCTGTGCGTCTTATGGAGCGAATGCATGGTCCCTGGAGCTGAATTGCCCAGGGGAGAAAAGCAGGTCGTGTTTTTCTTTTTAGAAAGAGGGAAGGGGGTGTTGAAACGAAGCTGCTGAGCAGCTGATTGGCAAGCGATATATAAAGAGAGGGAGATAAGGGACGCTAGTGATAAAGGAGGCTGCCTGGGAGTGGGGACGTAAACGCACATGGATCCTCAGGATTTTTGCATTAGGTCACCCCAAATTCACTATCAGATCACATAGCATGCCCATGGCTACAGCCTGTACCAAAAAAACCCCCACATCCACTGTTTTGTGGGGCTGCAATGGCGCAAAAACGTGGCTACAAAGCACGGATCCACATGGATCCTTGGGATTTTTGCATTGGGCTACCCCAAACTCGTGGCTATCATGTCTGTGGCCACAGCGTGAACCACAAAAATCATACATCCACTGTTTTGTTCAGAATATTTTTTTCTTGTTTTCCTCCTCTAAAAACTAGGTGCATCTTATGGTCAGGTGCATCTTATGGAGCAAAAAATACGGTAAACAACCACATGGACTAACAACCCTGTTTTGCAGGAAGCACCCACTGAAAACCGGTTCTGGACAGTTGCAGAACTTTCAAAGTCATGGCGGAAGGTGACATCAGGGGCGGGGGCTGCAGGAGGACAAATCAGCAAAAAAATAAGAATGCCTCCCCACTTCTTCTAATAGCACAGGCATCCACTGGCTCGAAAGCCCTTCGGCAAGTGCTGGAGCCCCAGTTGGATTCCACCCAATTACTTTTAGCTGCTGTTTTAAAATCTTCGGGCCCTGCTATTTATATCCCTGTAAACTTAATTGCTGTTTGTGGTTGCTTGAATTTTTGTGACTGTAAGCTGTGTTTGGTTTTTTGGGGAGGGTGGGGTGGGGGGTGGGATGGCAGCAGTACAATCCAATAAATAAAATGCATTTAACTGAAACAACATATGGAAATAGGAAAGTTACACAGGTGCAAGGTTCCTTTGGGAGAGGACACAGAATCTCTGTATATTTCTTCTCTGTGTGCCTCTATATCTTGCCTACGTTAGCCTTGCAAAGGCACAATTCCTATACCACTCACCTGTAGCAGAACTGCCATGATAGCCCTCTAGAGCACTCTAAACATGGAATAAGTGCCCAATCAGGTCTCATATGTTCAGCAATATATGCCCCCTTTTCTCCTTCTCTTTAGATACTGTATATGAAAGTGTGATCAGAGAAGATGCATTAAACTTAGGAATGCATTAATTTCCTCTTAATTCAGACAATGGTGGACCATTATTATTATTATTTTGTTAAAGTGTAAGAGGAGTCTTTCTTGCTCAAGATTTGTAAGGCGTAATTACATTGATACATGAACCATGTCAGCAAGAGCAGTGGAATTCAGTGTATTTTTATGTGAAATGCACTGTTTTATTGCATTAATTCACATTTAACGTGTACACAGTAATAACCGTAAAATATGATGATCACAATGTTATATATTTTCCTCAGGACCTTCATTTAGAAAGCTTTCAAAAGAATCCATGTAAATTAAAATATCAGCCAATTGACCTGGAGGATGTACAGTTAAAGGAGAAAGCTGTATAATATATTTTACAAGCAGCATACCCGTCCTCATACAATGTCCCTGTTTCTGACTGGTAAAATATTGTATTTCTCCCTTTTTGAAGTACTGTACAACATACAGTTACGGAGAATTTTGGGATTTTGAGAAAAACGCACCTCTGTGGAACACAACTGTTTTAATCATGAGCTGTCAGCAGCAGGAACTGTCAAAATTCCAAACTGGTTTGATTATAATGTAAAAGTTGATTACAGAAATAAAATAGGGAGATGGGGAAAGGATGAATTGGGAATAAAAAACACACAAAACAAAGACATTCCACGTTTCATTCATTTCATTGGAATTTACTTCCAATAAGCCTTGCTTAGGGTTAGGACCTCAGTTACGAGCTGCTTTTGCACATCATGCCAATAATGCAATTTTGCACAAAACTTGCTTATATTTGCCGTTTTCCCCACTTAGGAGACTCAAGAAGACGTCACCCTGGTGGCGGAGCATCTGTTTGCATTCAGAATTCCAGGTTCAATCTCTGGTATTGCCAGCTACAGCTGGGAGCGAACCCTGTCTTAAACCCTGGAGAGCTCATGCCATTCAGCACAGAAAATGCTGAGCTAATTGGATCAATGGTTTGATTCGGTATAAAGCAACTTTATGTCTTCTTAGGCATCTTTCCTAGAGATGCTGTGAGCTCTCACCTGATGACAGCAAGGAAATTCATTTTTCTGGACCCATCCTGTTTCACAATGGCTTTTGGACACTGTTCAAAGGTAGCCAACATGCCCTTCAGATGTTGCTAGACTACAACTCCCATCACCTTGACCATTGGCCATACTGGCTAGGACTGGCTAGGACTGATTACCCCATATCCAATGAAGACAAAGAGGCAGCAGAAGCTCTCTATGGCTGGATCTAGACACATAAAAATGTGTTTCAGTTTAAAGCGTTGTAAATTTAAACAGGGAAAACAGGTAGGGGAAAAATGGGACTCCACATCGCCATCTGGTGGCAAAATGTTATATCGAATATACAACGCATATAAACTGCTTTTCCTTACAAGTCCTAGGTTTCAAAGAAAACGTTGTATCATTGCATCCTTAATCATGGAATATGGCTGAATCTAAAACCATCTGAAGGAACGGTCATGGTTTGTAAATACTATTAAAGCCATGCTTTTACATGGATCTAGCTGACGAGACAGTTCTCTTGATACTCATTGTTAGTTAAAGTGGCTCAACATAATAACCTTTATCTAAATCCCGTTGCAACCGGCTTCCCTCTTGTCCTACAGATATTTTGAACTACATTTTGACTGTTGTCCATGCTGGGTGGGACTGATGAAAGTTGTACAGTGGTACCTTGGTTCTCGAACTTAATCCATTCCAGAAGTCTGTTCAACTCCTGAAACTGTTCAAAAACCAAGGCATGGCTTCTGATTGGCTGCAGGAGCTTCTTGCACTCACGCGGAAGCCACGTTGGATGTTCAGCTTCCGAAAAATGTTAGCAAACCGGAACACTTACTTCCAGGTTTGCAGCGTTCAGGAGCCGATTTGTTCGGCAACTAAGCCGTTTGATAACCAAGGTACCACTGTAGTCCAAAACAGCTGAAGGGCACTGTGTTGGGGAAGATTCTCCTCTGACCCTTAAATTATACAGCCAAAATGAAGAAAGCTTGGGAAAAGCCTGAAGTCATTTTTTCTGCAGAAAGACTTGGGATGTGCGTGTGTCAGATAAATTCTCATACGGAATACAAATTTGAATTGTGAAGCAGGGTAGGTTCTGACTGGTGGATCTGAAGGTTTTAGTAAACAATAACAACAATACCAACACATAAGTAGATCCCACAAGCCTGAAGTTTGCCTACCCTTAGAGTAGGTGATATTCTCTGGCAATAAAATAAAATCTGATTTAACCCTTCCAGCAGCTTGGCATACATGTAAACAACACACACAGCGCAAATTTTTATGTATCTATCTGATCTAGACACTTCTCTATGTAATGTTTCCATCATATCAAACATCAAAAAATAAATATTGATTTAATGGCAATAACCATGATATTCCACAGGGCCCCCCTCACTGCTTCACTCTGTAATCACTCAGTTTTTGTTCTTTTGTAGAATCTGATATTCAGATATCTGACCTGAAACTTAGATAAAGTAATATTTATTAATTGTGCATAGCTTGAACACCCATTCATTTAGTACACAGCCCTCTGCTTCAATGTATTATTTGGATAGATACCTGGAAAAATTGTGAAGCAACACATTATGCACTTGAATAAGACTGCAGGGCAGCAACATGGCATTCTCCAAAGCAAAGCAGTATTCATTGTCTCTTCTTCTAAATTCTGTTTCATTGAAGTTTATGACTTGCTCTTGTTTTCAGCTGATTAAATATATTCTTGGAAATCTGAGAGATTATATTGACAAATAGCCCTGTATGCAGGCTAAGTGGCAAGATCGAGAAGAGAATGAGCTGACATGAGATGACAAATAAAAAAATTAAGTGCACCACTGTGTGCAACTCTTAGCCACCACTTTCCACTGGGTGTGTGTCTGTGTGCCTGAAAATAGGACTACATTTGCTTTGGCTAAGGTGTTCTTTGTGATTTATGGCCACATTCTTCACAAGTACACAAATTAACAGGGAAGATGAAAGTCCGTTGGCAGGAGATTTGTAGAGCTGCTGATTCTCAATGTTAAGTCCATTGGGAAGTACATCATGGAAGCCATAAATTTAAAGTAACCATAAAAGAGGAAAGCAGCTGGAATAATAGACTGTTTCAAAATGACCACATTACAGATTTGACTGTGCAGGAAATAAAATGCAGTGGCTCTTCAGATCTTTTCTGGGGATTCAACTCAGATATGCCTACTGACATTTGCAGACGTTCCTTCAAAGTTATGTGGGAACCGAATCAGAATGTTAAATATTACCACTCCTTAAACAGGAAGTGTAGTTAGCAATCAAAACTCAGATTTTTCAGAGTTTCAGATTTTAATTTATTTGGTATGGTGTGTAATGTACAATGTTCAGTAGTTGAACAAGGTTTCCAGCACTGCTTCACTGAATTTTCAGCAGTCCCCATAGCCTAGTAGCCCACCACTCAATGCATAAAAAAGAACTGTGTGAATTGACGTACAAGTGAGAGCCCTGAGATAAGGACTCCAATATTTCTTGTTCTAATTAAGGCTGCAATTCTATACAGTTACTTGGGAGTAAGTCCCAAGTCCCATGTGGCTTGCTTATTTTTATTTTGAATTGTTATTGCACGATGACATACTTTTGTTGCATATTTTGTAATTTATGTGGGTCATTTTTGGGGTGTATGGGGTCTTAGGGGAGGGGTAGTACTTCTGTTGGGGGAACTGTCATGCTACTTCTGGGGTAGTTTGCCCAAAGCTGCTCCCCACCCTGTATTCAGCTCCTAGAAGCTGTTAGAATGTGAAAGTGGCCACACCCCAGGAATGGCTTTGACTGGCCAGCTAAACCTGGTGAGGGTAGCCAATGGGTCTCAAACTCTCTGCGAATTAGGGACTTCTGCATGCGAAGACAGGCTCTGGCAGATTGGGTGGACGAGACCAACAGTAGGTCTAATGGTCAAGAAGGCAGTTTCTGCACATGTTGTAGAGAGAAGTGAGAGGCAGGTGGGGCTCATCAACCTGAGATGGTTGGACGGCTCCTTGTACACCTCCTTTCAGTAACTCCTGCAGCCAGTTCGATGCCAGACGTATTGCTCTGCTTTCCTTTGGACCACATCATTGAGGCTGAGAGCAGGGTCTTGTTGTTGGGGCAACCCAGGACCTCCATGCACAATGCCTAGGCATGTGCCCTGAGGTCACTTCGGTGTTGCTAACCAGCAGACTTCACCCCTGGAGGTGCACTCCATTGACTCTTGAGACTGACAGATGCCAATAGCAACAACAAAATGTGGGGTTTAGACTGTACAAAGTACAGTAATGTTGAAAGGCAGCATACAAATTAAAAATGGAAAGAAAACCAACAATAACTATAATGATAGTTCACTAACGTAACAGATAGCAAGTCTGCATAGATACTATTGTCTTCACCAACATGGCGCCCTCCAGATTTTCTGGTCTACAGCTCCCATCAGCCCTAGTCCACTGTGCACTAGGTTGGCAAAGGTTGCCTTATCTCTTCCGCAACCATCATAGCCCACAGATAGCCAAGTGAGCTTTTATAACTATTTTGTCCTTACGAAAACACTAGCACATTATTCCTCCTGTATTACTTCATGACAAAAGAATTGACCTGCATTACTCAAAGCACAGGCCATTAAAAGATTACATGCCAGCCACTAGCATCTTACCCGCCAAAAGTGATTTACCATTAATGAATGTGTGCCTTGATGAATACTTCTGTAAGACTCACAGCTGTTGTTTATTAAGTATCATTTATAAAGCATTACATGACAGTAAGCTATAAGGGATCTATATACACATGCTTGTAATACCAAAAGTAATGGTTGATCACTTAAAAACAAGCATTCGTTGTAGCTTTAATTTTCGGTAAGACACTCTGTTTTTAAGCAGCACAAGTGGGTACTTCATGGTGTACCATACATTTGGATATTTATACATTTAGAGAATTTCTGCTTGCCCCTCATCACAAGCAACTTCAAGCCAAGCCACAATAAATCAGTTTTAAAATAGGCTGAAGAACGCCCCTTCTGGAACCTTGGAAAAATACAAAATCTTTAGCTGGTTAAAGGAAGGGCTGTCTACTACACGTGACTTCAATCACATATAAGATTTCAATCCGTCAAGTTTCGTTTAAGGATAAACCTTTAAGAAGTGGGAAGGAGAGACATAAAGATGCATTGATGGTTAGCACCTATATAGCAGATTGGACAACAAAACAGGTCACAGTCATGATGAGATGTATCACATTTCCCTTGAAAGTACAGTAATTACTTATAAATGTACATGCGTACATACTAATTACCATATGTAGATTATATGCAAATCTGGGCCATCTGCTTTGGTGATGCATTTCCTCTTTTTAAATTATGTTCCTTAGCCAGCTGTGGGGTATCACTGTGTTACATCGCCAGTGCCTTAACCCTCAGTCCCATTGCCTTCATTCTTTCTACACTTATATCTGCCTTTTTATAAAGGCTGTGATTATGCAATAAGCTCTTTTGCTCAAAGCTATGCCTGCAAGAATAGACACCTCCGCACCTCCGGTCTTTGTTGCTTGAGTTATATGTTGCCTTGAAGCAGGCTAGAGATTTCAGGCTTTAAGGTAGGCTGCGGTTGATAGTTCAGTTGTTGCGCAACGAGCTTTTTGTATTGGACCACTTTCAATGTGCCTTTGATGGTAGATACACATACCTTTCACACATGAAAAGATGAAACTCTAGTTCTGTCCCTGAAAATTCTCCTCAAAAGGAAACTGAATAGGTAGGACCTCACTGAGTAAGTTGACCCTGTTTGTTTGTCTTGACCTGTTCCTGTATGTAGCGGTTGAGCATTTTCAATGTTTTCGTCTCCACCAGCAACAGATTCTGTCGAAAGAAACAGTCAAATCCCCAAGGTTAAAATTGCATGCTGAATTGGTTTTGACGTGTGTGCATTAGAAACACATATTTCTCACGAATTGAGGCCATCTGGCAAGTGTCTCTTATTGTACGGCAATTCTGTCAGGGAGCTGGATTGTTGCAAATTTTATGTAACCGTCCAGGAAAATGAAGAAATGTCTGGAAAGAACTTCCATTTTGGTTGTCAAATGCAGCAGCCACCCAGAAACCCACAGAAAACTATTAAGGAATTCTACGTAGGATACACAAGAGTAGCCGCCCAGAGTGGCTGGGGAAACCCAGCCAGATGGGCGGGGTATAAATAAATATTTATTTTTATTAATATTATTATTATTGATTATTGTTATCTGCAAAGGTGAAAACAAGATGGTAGATACATTTGCCCTATACAATTCCTTCAGACTATTCTGAAACCTTCATTTAAAAAAAAACCTACACAAATGACATGCAAATGTTTTATTATGTACTTTCTCTCTTCATTGTTTTTGAAAGCTAAGATAATGACCCGGGCGAATATTTTTACCTTATCAGCCACGTGCCTAAATCTATGAAACCAGCATGGAGCAGAGCAATATGAAAGAAACATTTAGCAGCTAGTTGCAATATAAACATTTAGCAGTTAGTCTCAAACGGGGTTACCTTAGTGCAGACAAATAGGGGTGAACTCGGTTACAAACAACCACAAAAGCTCATTAATCAAACCCTCTCCTCTCCAGGTTTTTCCCTCCCTTTTTTATCCACATCAGACTGAATGGAAGTCAGAGGCGCATCTTCTCCCTGAATGACAGGCCTCTCTTGTTTCTTTTATTGTTTAATACCAAGGTGCAAGTACAGCACTTTTTGCTCTGGGCCTGAGGTGAATGAAGCCTTTTATTAGTATTGGAGAGCTTCATCCACGTCCCTTCGTCCTCGCTTCTCTTGTTTGTTTTCCCCATGAGACTCTCTCTCTCTCATTTTATTTTAAGACATCCCTTCCCTCCTTGTCCCCTATTCAAATACACACATACACGACAACTCAGCAAAACCTGATCCGTTTTCAAAATGATGACCAGGCCATCACTTTTTGTGACCAGGCCATTTTGCTGGTATTCTAGGAAGATATTACAACAGCCCAGCCATGGCTGGAAGGATGGTCCTGAGAGGCAATACAATACAATACAATACAATACAATACAATACAATACAAATCCCTTTATTGGCATTACAAGTTGAGACATTTCAGTATCTGGCATCTGGCCTCCTTATTTACGGTACTTCTTATAAGCTGTTTCCTTTATGAGCAATTATTAAGATTTTTCTAATTATAACTTAAATACAGGATAAAGGAAGTCTTTTATTTGGTTGTTTGTATTGTTGTATGTTATGCTTATTGTATGTTATGTTCACGTTTAACAAGGGTGGATTTCTTTATTGGGGGGGTGGGGGGTTATGTTACGTTGTAAATAAAATTTCCAATAAAAAATTATTTTAAAAAAATAATACACGTTAAGACATTTCAAATCCGTGGGATAAATTTAAAAGGGACAGGAGTGAGGCTGTTGAAGGTCACAAGGCACTCGATTGTTCTGCTTCACCCTGTCGGCAATAGAATATAGATTGGCAACAGGTGGTTTTTATTGTATAACATATACATATTTGTCTATTCCGAAGTACGTTTATATGTACAGAAGCCTTGTGCATAAAGCAGGCCGTACATTTAAATCAACTGGCGCATCCATATCTGGTTGTTCAATAGTCTTAGAGTTCTGGTCACAATATCTCAGAAACAAGCAAAACCATACGATGCGAGTCATATTCAGAATACACCCATTTATCCAGTTTACTAAAATATAATCCATTGAAACGGAAAAATATGAGCGGGGGTGGGGGGGAAGGCATCACAGTTTATCAAAGTAAATAGTCTGTGGTGTATTTGTTCGAATGTTGGACTAAGACCTGAGAGACCTAGGTTCAAATCTATGAAGCTCAATGGATGACCTTAGGCCAGTCACGTCCTCTCAGCTTAGTTTACCTCACAGGATTGTTGTGGGGATAAATGAGTCCAGGAGGAGACCATGTATGCCACCTTGAGCTCTTTGGAGAAAAAAAAAGGCAGGATATTAATGCAATGAATGAATGATTACATGCCCTGCAAGTGTCCTGGAAAAACTGGGACATCCTGTGTTTTTTAACGTGAGGGAACAGCGGCCATTTTGGTCATCGCGATCTCACACGAATTCTCAGTGTGATTCCTCTCCCTGCCCTCCCAAATGCTTTTTTGAGGCTGCGATCTTGTGCGGTGCCCTGAAATGTGTGTTTTGGGGGGCCATGCTCCCCAAAAGTCCTTTTTGGGGGGCAGGGTAGGTGTGTGAAATCATGCGACATTGTGGTAACCAAAATGGCTGCCATTTTGGTAAGAAATGGTAAGACGGTGACTCAGATTTTGGCTTCAAAGTGTTGGAGGGTATGAGTATTATATATCTGAAGTTCTATAGAAGAGAGGAATACAAAGTGGACACCCCCAAAATAAAATAGAATCTGTATGAGTATTTCAGTTCTAAAATGAACTATGGGCAAATACATAGAAGAATGTATTTCTTATGCTCTCCCACAGAGTCAAGGGAGCTAAATTTATCCAGGATGTTTGGGAGACACTCAAAAACCACAATCACAGAAGCTAAGCTGAAAGGTACACTGCAGATCAGGAAAAATACCACCAAGGCCAACAGGATACTTGCGTGGTTAGCAAGCAGAGGAAAGATATTAGAGGAAGGAAGCCTTCCTTCAGAAAATTGAAGTCTTATCCAAATGAGAAAATAAGTTTATATTTGAGTTTATTTACAAATATGTAAGCTGAACAACTGAACGCTCAAAAATAACCCTCTCGTGAGTTGGGGCTCTGGCGTTTAAGAACAAACAGCCCATTCTGTGAGCTTATAGTGGACATCTGAAAGCTATAGCTCTGTAAGGGATGTCCTAACAACTCTGGGCACTCTTAACAAACCACAGTTCCCAGAATTATTTGAGGGGGGGGGGAATTAAAGCATAAATGTGCTTAAATGTATGCTGTGGGTATGATGGCTATAAAGACCATCCTAGTCATCCATACTATGCATCAGTAATACTTTCTTCCTTGCTTATACAGTATGCTATGCTTAGGAATTTCAAGCTAAATATTCTATTCTATTCCTCTATCTGGTCACTACAAGAATTCCGTAACTTAAGAAACAGTGCCTGAACTAGCTTTTCAGCTCCTCCCTCCCAGTCCCTTTTCCTTTTGTGTTATGCACACGCACGCACACACACACACACTGTAAACCTGAGGGTAGGGATTGCATTATCACTTCCATTCACTTTTTGTGGCTGAAGAGTGGGATAAAATAATCCATCAACATCATCGTCTTGTTAGATCAAACCAATGTTTCCTCTAGCCAGTATTCTATTTTCTGACAGCAGCTAGCAAAATACCAATAAAAACGGTCTGCAAATGTCCCAGATTTGGGCGTGGGAGAGATTAAAAGTTATTGCTTCTGTCCTGCCTGCCATTCATTCATTTGTTTGAACCCAGGGCATTTACAGAATATGGGTTGCACCCAAGTGGTTCCATTTCTTTAAAACAGGGTAGCCCCTCCAGGTGTTGTTGGACTACTATTGATGAGGCTAAATGGGACTGATGAGAGCTGAGAGGCCAACAAAATCTGAACAGCCACAAGTTTCTCATCCTTGCATTAGAGACATAGAAAACATAGCACAGAAAACCTGGCTCTGGTACCAGTGAAAATGGACACTTAGTTAAATGCAGGCTAGCTGTTCTCTCAGTTCAAATCTCTTTAAGGCATGGCAGCTCTCATCAAACACGAACATTTTAATTTTAATACCAGAAATTACATTATTAGGCAGCTCAATTAACTTCTATTGTTACAACTAGAACATAGGGATAATAACAATAATTTAGCTTATTTGAGGCATGGGCCAAGGCCCGTTGCTGACTAACCTGGGATCACCAAATTAATTTCACTTCAGACATTTGCTCGTAGAGATGAGAAGCGCAAGTAAGTGATTTCACCATTATGAATCCCTGTAGTGCTCTTATCTTTGTAAAAGCCCCTTTTATTCGCAGCTCTACACTAAGAACTTGAGTGTGACATCCAAAAGTATAGCAAAAGAAGTTAAACAAGAAATAATTGATCAAAGGAGCTTTTGCCAAGGATGTTAGAAAGTGGCGTAATCACTCATTTCCACAGAATCAGATATTAGCATATTCATTTGCGGGCTAGTTTTTAAATCACCACAATAGGTATATATTAAAATAATTGTTAATCATGCAGGAATACAGTGAAATTGCCCTTAAATACACACTTCGGGAGCAAATTTCCTTTGAGGGCACTACACAGCAATATTTTGACAACTTAATTGATTCACAGATCCACACTGGCGTCAATTCCATTGGCAATTTTTACTTTAATTATTCACAAGGCACCAATTGCCTTAAGAAGTTGGTAGTTTAATTCCATGTTTCTATATAATCTTAATTACAGTTTTTAAATAATCACAGAACCCAGACTGGGAAAGAAGCGAGATACAGTAGGAATCTTCCCCGTACCAATTTTTTCTTTAGATCAGCAGCTGGGAGAGACCAGGGTTAGGAAATCTCGTCTGGTAGGACTGGAAGTGCGACAGGAAATGAAGAAAGAAGAAAACACGTTACATCATATCAAATACTGGCCATTAGTCTCAGGTAGCAAAGGGGTCATCAAATTTCGCACTATGTACAGGCGTCGGGGGGGAAAGAGAGCATAGAGAATTTACTTCTGTCCCGATTTTATTTATGTGTATGTGTAGAAATGGTTTGAGCTGGAGTGGGGGGTCCTTTCTTAGCCCAGGGGCCACGTTCCTTTCTGCAGAACCTTCTGAGGGCCATCTATCAATGAAGGGTGAAGCTAGAGGCAAAGTGGGTGGAGCAACAAATGAAAATGGAACCTTTGCACAGTATTTTAGTCCCACCCACTCCTCTGTGTCCACCATCCAGACAAGTAGTAGGCATTGTCAGTACTAAGGACACAGTCTATCTGGGCAAAAACACTCAGGGAGGGTGCAGAGCAGAGCCGGGGAGAGGTATGACCTGGAGAGAGAGATTCAAGGGCCAGGGGAGAGGTTTAGAGGGCCGCTATTGGTCTTTGGGCTTGAGATTCCCCACTATGGGGGTTGAGTGTTGATCCCAAAGCCCACTCACCTATCAGCTGCACTGCCCTAATTTCTCCACTCTGTCTCCATCGCCTCCTGTCAATCATTATCAAGGGGTGGGGCCAAACTGCTGATTCAAATCTGGCCTTGTCACTAAAACACCTAATCTTGAGAAGGGGGAATTTAAAACACCCCCAACCTGTGTTTGTGATGGAGGTGAAGAAATAGAAAAAGGAACAGGAGTAATAATACTGCTACTACAGTGGTACCTCGGGTTAAGTACTTAAATCGTTCCGGAGGTCCATTCTTAAGCTGAAACTGTTCTTAACCTGAAGCACCACTTTAGCTAATGGCGCCTCCTGCTGCTGCCGTGCCGCCACTACACGATTTCTGTTCGCATCCTGAAGCAAAGTTCTTAACCCAAGGTACTATTCCTGGGTTAGCGGAGTCTGTAACCTGAAGCATATGTAACCTGAAGCGTATGTAATCGAGGTACCACTGTAATAATAATAATAATAATAATAATAATAATAATAATAATAATAATAATAAAAAATATTCAATTTACTATAAATATTCAATTTATATACCACCCTTTATCCAAAGATCCCAGGGTGTTGTACAACATTAAAAACATATTACAGTACATCAATGTTAAAAACATAATAAAAAGCAAACTGACAGACAACATAATAAAATGCTGTCGTCTACTTACATTTTTCCTTTTGGAGCATTTTGCGTGGAAGGATTGAAATTTGCAAGATGCAGCACAAGAGTAGACCAGTCCCTAGCTTCATCTGGAGGACTAAGTGTTAACTTGTGGAACTTCCTGCTGCTGGAGTAGCGGAAAATGGCTAGTGCAAGAGGGGAAAGTGAAGCGCCTAAAGTAGAAGGCTGTAAACTTTCTTAGGGTGCCTAGGAGAGGGGTGGGGAACCTGTGTGGCACTCCAGAAATTGATGGACTCCCAACTTACATCAGCCTCAGATAGCCTGGTCAGTGGCCAGAGATAATGGGAGCTGGTGAACAACAACATCTAGAGCAGGGGTCAGCAAACTTTTTCAGCAGGGGGCCGGTCCACTGTCCCTCAGACCTTGTGGGGGGGGGGGCTGGACTATATTTTGGAGAGAAAAAAATGAATGAATTTCTATGCCCCACAAATAACCCAGAGATGCATTTTAAATAAAATCATTTAATAAAATTTATAAAATTTAAATAAAATATATTTTCTTCAAAATATAGTCCGGCCCCCCACAAGGTCAGAGGGACTGTGGACCGGCCCCCTGCTGGAAAAGTTTGCTGACCCCTGATTCCAATTCTTGGTTGTCCACCATGGGAAGGATCGGATTCCCTGAACCTTGACATTTATCCTCCCTCTTCTTACTTGTGTAAGAATGCAAAAATACCTATTTCAGCAGAGTTAAAAATCACCATTCAGGAAACAGTTACAGGTAGGTAGCCGTGTTGGTCTGCCATAGTCAAAATAAAAAAAATCCTTCCAGTAGCACCTTAAAGACCAACTAAGTTAGTTCTTGGTATGAGCTTTCGTGTGCATGCACACTTCTTCAGATACCATTCAGGAAACAGTTCTACATTTCACGTTAAAACTCACACACCGCACCTGTTTTCCAGATGGGCGGGAGCAATCAGGGCCTCTAAAACACTGATCTACTAGTAATAACACTGCAAAAAGCTGGTGGCCGGCCTCCCTGTCAGTCCGACAAATGCACAGCATCTATATGAATGAAAGCGTACAGTCTCCCAGTGGCACTCTTTCAGACCTGGCCTATCTATTACAGGGTAAAGATTTCCCGTCAAGGCTGCAGCACTGCTTGAACTGCTATTATACTATCTACATAAAGTTAGAAAGACATTATGACTGAGAAGTTCACGGTAACTCTTACTGGCACATCCACACAAGAGTGTCTAATGCTGACATGTGCTTATTGCACTTAATAATGTTTACATAATGCTACCTTGAACCCATTATGGCTGTCAAAGATCTGATTCATCTGTTTTTCCTCTGTTGTGTTTATCTGTAGAGACTCTGCAGCCACCAAACCAAGATAAATTGCAGCAAGATGATGAACGAGTCCTGGATAGGGTGGAAGGCTATGAATCTGTTTTATGTACTGGGAGACATGCAGTACGATCCTATGCATGTAAGTACCACTGAGTTCAATGGGTCTTACTCCTAGGTAAGTAGTTATAGGATTGCTACCTAAATATCAAACTACATTTCCTGGAAGTTGCAAACGTCCCTTAGACCTGTGTAATAGTGTAAAAAACATGCTTTGGAAGGTAGGAAATACAGTGGTACCTTGGTTCTCAAACGTAATCCATTCTGGAAGTCCGTTCGACTTCCAAAAACGTTCAAAAACCAAGGCACAGCTTCCGGTTGGCTGCAGGAGCTTCCTGCACTCAAAGCAGAAGCCGTGGAAGCTGCGTCAGACGTTCAGAACCTGGAACACTTCCGGGTTTTCGGTGTTCGGGAGCCAAAACGTACAAGTATCAAGACGTTCGAGAACGAAGTTACAACTGTATCCAGATATAGTTCTGCACTATGGTGTTCAAATACAATTGCAAAACTAGGAAACCTGTCAAAACCAGGGCAATGCTTGCACCTACTGTGCTTTTTTTTGCTTTGCTTTACTATTTAAAAATACAAAATACATAGGAATAATGGTCTGGTGCAGCAACCAGCAGGGACTGGCCCAGTCAAACCTAGGGAGATGGCAAAGCCTGTAATGTAAAGGTGGTCAATGTGGTGCTTTCTGAAATTGTTAGACTCAAACTCCCATCATCCCTGACTACTAGCAATGCTAGATGGAGCTGATGGGAGAAGTAGTCCATGATATTTTGATTGCACCATGTTGGCGACTCCTGCTTTAATGATTCCTGTGTGTAAGAGTTCCAGTCAAGAGATTTTGCTGGGCTAGAACAAATTAGTTCAATCCAATGCAAAAGAAGAAATAGCCAAAGTAACACCAATTATTTATTTTTTAAAAAGGATGTGGAGGTTCTAGGAAATGATAGAGCTGTTACCGTAGCTTATAATTGGTTCTGAGAAAACTGGTGGAACGCACAATTAAAAACTGAATTACCAAGCATATAGAAGAACAATTATTGCTGAAGAATAATCAGCATGGCTTCTGCAGGGATAAGTGCTGTCTACTTACCGTATTTTTTGCACCATAACACTCACTTTTTTCCTCCTAGAAAGTAAGGGGAAATGTCTGTGCGTGTTATGGAGGGAATGCCTACGGGTGGCGGGGGGGATCTGCTGCAGTCGTGAGCAGAGGATCCATGGTTCCCTTTCCTTCCCTCCACCGTGGCTCGCTTTGAAACAGCAAAGCGGGAGAGGAGCCACTTACACAGGTGTAAGCAGCTCCTGTCTGGTTGGCTGCTTTAAACCGTGCTCTCTGTCCCTCTCTCCTCCCCACTCAGCTCGCTAAATAGCAGCAAAGCTTTTCAGCTCTCTAAGCTGCGGAGGAGGGAGAGAAGCAGAGCCTGCTTGTTTTAAAGGAGCAAAGCGGGAGAGGAGAGGAGCCTTCTCCCCTTATACCCCTCTTCTGCATTATTCGCAGCATCCTTCTCCAGACACCCCACGCATACTCCTTGTCCCTTGAGTGCTTTTCCTTCCCTTCCCACTTAAAACGTGGTTACAAAGCACGGATCCACATGGATCCTCAGGATTTTTGCATTGGGCTACCCCAAACTCACCATCAGATCACATGTCTGTGGCCACAGCATGAACCACAAAAATCATATATCCACTGTTTCATTTAGAATATTTTTTTTTCTTGTTTTCCTCCTCTAAAAACTACATGCGTGTTATGGTCAGGTGCGTGTTATAGAGCGAAAAATACGGTAACTGTTTAGCATTATTTGACAGTGTCAGTAAGCATGAGAGATCCAGTAGACATTGTGACTTTCAAGAAGTTTTCAATAGTCTCTCATAAAAGACTCCTGAGTAAGCTTAGCAGTCATGGGATAAGAGGACAGGTCAGTAACTAGTAACTAAAGGAAGCTGAGAGTAGAACTAAACAGAGTTCTCCCAATGGATGGATGTGACAAGGGGGGTATGGGCCTTGGTACTTTTAAAGTTGTTCATAAATAACCTAGAGTAGAAGTGAGCAGTGAAGTGCTCAAGCTGTTCAGGGTGGGAAGAAAAAAAAAATATTGGGTGGAGCTCCCAAAGGACTTCTGCATTATGGGACTTCAAGTAACAAATGCTATTCACTGGTGATTGATCAGAAAAGGGATTTGAGTTTGTGACCAGGCTTCATTTGTCCGATCGGGATGAAAGTAAATGTCAACTCAGTATGCAGCGGTTGTGAAAAAGGAAAATTCCATGTTGGGGATAATTAGGAGAGTGACTGAAAATAAAACTGCAAATATCATGCCACTGTACAAATCCATAGTTTGGCCAAGCTAGGAATACTGTGTAAAATTCTGTTTGCTGAACCTCAGAAAGAACATTGTAGAGCTGGAAAAGATTCAGAAAAAGGCCAACCAAAACGATCATGAATCTAGGATAACATCCCTATGAGGAAAGGTTGAAACATTTTGAGTTTTTTAGTTTAGAAAAAAGGCAAGTGAAGGGGAACATGGAAAAAGGTGAAGAAAACATTTCATGGTCTAGAGAAAGTGAACAGAAATACATGTTCCCCTCATTTTCATACTGGAACCCAGGGTCATCCAATGAAATGGAATTTTGGAAGATTTGGGAAGATTTAGAGCACATTTTTTAAACTATGGAATTCACTCTCACAAGAGGTAGTGATGTAACCTGCATAGCTACAAATGAGGATTTGACAAATTCATGGACAATAAGGCTCTCAATCACTATTAGCCATGATGTCTGTGTACTATCCCCAATATCAGAGTTAGTACACAGGGGAGCACAAATGAGGAAAGTGCTGTTGAGCTCAGAACCTGCCTGTGAACTTCTCAGAGGCGTCCTTTGATGGGATACAAGAAGAACTTTTCTTATGTGCTTAATACTCTCTGCCAGGAAATCACAGAATCAAAGTGTTGGAAGGGACCCTGAGGGTCATCTAGTCCAACCCCCTGCGAGGCAGGAATCTCAGCTAAGTCATACATGACAGGTGCTAGCAGTGTTGACGATGTAGAGCTGCAGTGACTGGTGATAACAGCAGTGACGAGACTGCGGTGCGCTCAGGGCAGGACTTTGGGCATTAAGTGCAGAAGCGCAGCCCCCCAAACTCCGGAGTTGGCTTATTACATCTTGAACAGGGCTAGGTTAACCATTAAGCAAAATGAGCAGGTGCTTAGGGCATCAAGGGAAAGGGGAGCACCACATAAATTCTTTGTCAGATTTACCATGGGCCATATGGTGCAGCTCAACAAAAATAAAATTATTGTTACAAATATACAAAAATAAACATTATTTTCCATCCAACTGTAGGTTTCATATCAAAAAATGAAATTTTATTTTGCCATTTATTCTTGTTTATATTTTGAACTAGATATACACGGGGTGCACCCAAATCTTTTAAGTGCTTAGGGGTTCTAAATGTCTTAATCCGGCCTTGATTTTGAAGCAAAATAATATGCATCACCATCAAAAGGGTTGGAGTGACTGAAAAGCCATTGGCTCCAGTCTAAGAATACCTGACCGCACCACTGTGGGGCCGTGAAGAGTGTCTTGTCTAAATCTGGGGCATTTTCGAAATTCCGGTGCAGTAATTAACCAAGCAATCTGCTCTTCGGTTTTCCCAGGTCTTATTGCTAAGTGTTTTCTTTTGGAACGATGCATGACTTTTGAAACGGGGAGTTATAGCATCTGTATTTTTGGGATCCGCTGAAATGAAAGGCGGGCTCTGAATAACAAACCAACAAACCTGGAGCCGGACTGCCTCCTACCTTCCCTTTTCCACCGCCCCAGCCCAGCCCATGTTTCCTTCTTCAACGTGGGCAGGGCAGAAGCCGAAAGAGAGAGAGAGACGCCGCTCTGCGTCGCGCGGGCCAGCCTGCAAATGCGTTGCCCAAGCGTTGCAAGGCAGCAGCTCCGAAAGCACCACGGCAGCGGCGGGAGAGGCAAATCGGGAGCTGGGAGAGCGCGCCGGTGGGCGTGGCGGAGCGGCACGTGGACCGGCGCGGGCAGCGGCGCGGGGATACCGGGTGCTGCTATTCCTCCGGGTCGGGAAGAAGCGCCGAGCGCTGCTTTGACAGGAGGCGATCGCCGCGGCGCCCGGCAGCAGAAGCGCGCGCGCACACACAGATACAAACACACACACACCCCTCGCCAAGGTAAAGGCCGTGCTCATGCCGTCTCCATTGTAGTCGCGTGTGCTCCTACCTCCATCCCTATGCATGCACGGGTAAGCAAGGCGCTGGGCGAAGCAGCCGAGGAGCCGGCGGAGGGGGCTGCTCCGGCCATCAGGTGCATCATCCTTCGCGCTCATGCTCAAAATCCCGGCTCCTGAAGACTTTCTCCTGCAAATCGCACATCCTTCAGGGGAGATGCGCGCAGTCGGCGGGGTCCGCACTCATCCCTACGGCTGCTTTTGCCGCGGCCGCTGTTTCGGCTTTAAAGCATCCCTCCCCCTTTTGTTGGTTTGTTTGCTTGTTTGCTTGCTTTCCAGTCTCTTCTGCAGTCGAGCGTGCCGCGGGGGGGGGGCAGCGGAGGGGTGCGATCTTGCAAGCCACCCAACTCATGCGAAAAGTCACTCCTAGGAGTTGGCCGACTTTAGCCACGGGGCTGGCGTTGCTTTTGTGAGGAGCTGTGGCTTGCAAGGGCGAGCGGCTTTGCATTTGCAAGCCTGGCGTGGTAGGGCCGGTTCGTAGTGCTACTGCTGCTGCTGCTGCTTTTCCCCGGGGCAGAGGGAGCCTCGCTCTTTCCCCGCCCCCTTTCTGTGCCAGCAGCGCAAGGGTCTAGCTAGAATAAAGTTTGCATCGGGTTCAGGTGGCAGTGCCCTGCCAGGCTCCGGCGACTTTTGGACAGCAGGGAGGTTGTGCATCTGGTTTCGGAATGAATCTCGATAACCTTTCAAAGTGTTTAAATGATGTTGCATGTTTCGAAAGTGGAGAGGTGCCCCAGGACGGAGTCCATTCGCGCGTAAAAGTCTTTCCAGGCTTCTAGTCCTCGTGTTTTTCCGTTAGTGCGTTTAAAATTTGGGACGAGTTCAGAAGCGGTGCTGTTTAGAAGTTTGGCTGTTGGCTCAAGAGCAGGTGGCTCCTTTTCACCATGACAGCAGATTGCTGCTGCTGTTGTTGTTTTTTATTATTATATCTCTCCCTAAATAACGATGACGATGATCCAATTTTGCATTGGTGCATCTCTTTGTGCGCGCCCCAAATGTGGGTTTGCAAATGGCCAGGGGTGCTTAATGGGCAGTGAAGCAGCCGGAATCCATCAAAATGATAAAAGAGTTAACCCGAGAGGGAAGGGTCACGGGCTGAGAAGAACTGTGGCGAGTGGCATTTTTAGCTGCCATCAGCAAAACCAGTTTTCTGTGCATGTGAGCTCACTTTTGGCAGCTTACGGGGGGGAAAGTTGCAATTTTTGCTTAAGGGCGAGGGGAAGTAGAGGTAATAAAAATGCAACCGGATGAAGCTGTTGCCCTGCCTTGTGCGCACTGGAGCTCATACTATATGCTGTGCTGGTGGAAGCGGTAGTGTGATCGATTTTTATTTATTTATTTATTTTTGCAGCAGAGCTACATCCGAGAAGGGGCTAAAAGGAGATTTGGAGACTTTAGCTCTTTTGCTGGGTTTTAGATAATCTTGTGTGACAAATGTCTCTGTTTCCCCCAGTGCCTGTGCTATGCTTCTGAGCATCAGGACAGAAGTGGAAAGCGTGGCCCCTGCAGTTAAGAAGTATCCGAGAGGAAGTTTTTAAATGAAGCTTTAAACAGGATTAAATGGCTTGTGTAAGTGCTGAATGCTGCTAAAGTGCCTGGGAAGCCATAAAATAGCCAGCCAAAAACAAAGTAAAAATAATTGTTAACAAGAAAGCGAAAGCTTTGCAAGGACTTAGGTAATGAACACATAACAATTGATGATACGATGCAGTAATTATTTTCGTATTTACACCATTAACGATTGTAATTTAACGTTAATGCCTTGGTATTTTATTCCTTCTCATTTGCAGACAAAAGCACATCCGAGACATCATCAGGGAGTAATTTGATATTCTAAAGTCATGAATAGAAAACACTAAACTATGCTCAGAAGTCTGACAACATAAAGCGGGAAACAAAATAACCTCATTTGCTCTTTATTATCTGTCTTTTATAATTCTGTTTACTATCGTTTGCATAAATGAATAGCTAAATTGTATGCTAGCCCCATTTCTGTGGATAAAAGAATCCTTGATGCACACAGATTTGTTGGAGAACTAATAGGCTCTTCCTTGGAAAGTCAAGCAAAAAGCCCCAGTTTTAGATTAGGTTGAACATTTTATGGAATGAAATTCAGCCAGAATGCAAATTTGATCTACCCTGCAGCAGCTATGTGTCCAATTTTGATCAGCTTCTGATTGAAATTAAATCAGGAACTTAACATCCTTCTGGCCTTTATCTGTTCACTTTGCAAAAGGAAAATGGAGTTTTATTGCCAAAGCTTGTATTTAACATCATTATCTACCTTTTGGATAATGGTCTTGAATGTGTTGCTTTAGATAATGGTTTTTGTGTGTGTGAGGGTGAGAGGGATGAAATACTACTGTTTTAAACTCCTGGCTGCTATTTAATAAATTAAAAGTAAGGAAAGTGGGTATGATGTTCGTTTTATGTGCTGAAGAGTTATGGGGGGAAGAAAAAGGGAAACCACTCCACAATCTTTAATGTAATCAGATTGAAACATACCTTTGTGTTTATTGATTGTGGTGGACGGCAAATCTACAAAAACTGTATACAAATTTTCGGGTTTATCTCCTCACATCTCTTTGCCCTTCCCCCATAACATTTAAAGTTGGCAGTAGTACCTTTTCTAAGAACACTATCTGCTGATGCTTTTCACTTCCACAGAGCTATGTTTGAAGAAGAATGCTTGTGATGGTGTTTAGATAAATTCCCAGAGACCAAATTTTGTTGTTCGTGATACAGGCTGCAGTCTGTTAAACAGATAAGAAGGTTGAACAGAAGTTGGGTAAGGACTGCACCTGTGTTCCTGTGCATAACACCTGTGTCCATCTGTAGAGATAAGTGGTCCCATTGGTGGTGTCAGGAAAGGACTTTGAGGCAGAAATCCAGGGCCCCAGTCAGCAGCAGTTCGGTAAGCCCTCCCCCCCATGCAGTATGTTTCCCCCTACACAGGAGTATGTCACCAGAAGGCCTTAGGTCCAGAGCCTAAAATTGCATTATAGCAGCATTGGTGCTCCCACATTAGAAAATTGCGCTCTTTGCTGCAGTTGGAAACTCTTCGTCACATCCTGGGCTAGTTAGTTGTTTCAGGGCTCCAGCTCATTCCCCACTGTGTCCACTACTGTTTCTGTCTCTCTCTCTCTTAGTCTCTCTCTGGACTCAGCTATACAGCTACAAATAAAACGTTTTAAGTGTGCTGTAAAGTGCAATATACAAATGTGACACTAGATGGTGTTGGTGAGCTATGGCAAATTCGATATATTTTTTCAAAACGTTTTTTAAAAAAGCATTTTCACAGCATTTTTATATGTGTGTAGATTCCACCTCTGTGTGTGTGTGTGCGCGCGCGCGCTTATGTGTACGTGGTACGGCTCGGTGATAACTGGTTTTCAACACTGCGATATATCACCAGCTAAACATCGCAATATATCAGTATATCACAATGTCTGAAATAAGGATGGAACTACGTAGAAGCGAACAGTAGGGCCGGGCTAGAAAATAATTGTATTGCCTTCAGGATGCACAACAGTGATGGGTCTATCCTAAGTAGTACAAGGACTGGCTGAAAAGTTCTCTGCCTAAAAGTTTGATCATTTTACTGGGACAGTTTGAGGTTTTCATCCGTGATCTGTATTGGTGCCATCAGAGGAGTAGCTGAGGGGGGTGGCACTTGCCATGCCTGAGCCACGCGTCTCTCCTGGGAGTGATGTGGTGACTTGCAGGTCCTGTTGTGAATGTGATTGCATTGCATGGATAACGGCAAGGAAGGCAACAGTGCTTCTTGATGCCAGTTGCTGGAAGCTACAGGAGGGGAGAGTCTTGAATCCTGAATCCTGCTTATGTGTTTTTCACAGCCGTCTGGTTGGCTACTGTGAGAACAGAAGGCTCTCCTTGCATTCTTAAGGGAAGATGATGGCTTGGTTTTCACTGCAAAGGGCTAGTGGAGAAGGAAAGACACCCCATTTCCCAAAGCAACCAGGCTCACCAATTACATTTCCCACGGTGCTCTTGATTTTGGTTTGGTTCTAATGGTGCTCTTGCCTTCGTTCTTATATCACTTATTACTTGACTCTCAGGCGCTCTGATATAAGTGACAGCATAGAACCTTGATATGTCTTTAAATGTACAAGTCCAAATTTAATAACCCCTCTTTGGCAAATGATTCCATACGTCTGTTGTAAGCGCCAAAGTATGGAGTGTACTTTGCTGTAACATTAAAATCCATTAGAGTATGAATGCACTTTATAAAAGAGGCATAAACAAGAATCATTGTTTTTCTTGTTTTCCAGAAAAGATCAATCGAAACTGGGCATTAGCTACAGATCATACATCTTTTATTCTTAATGGGTTAAATACATGAAGTTGCATTTGTCCTGTATTTGGACTTGATGTCCTTTTTCATAGAATCATAGAATTGTAGTTGGAAGGGACCCCAAGGGTCATCTAGTCCAACCCCCTGCGATACAGGAATCTAAACAGGATCATACATGGCAGATGGCCACCCAACCTCTGCTTAAAACCCTCCAAGGAAGGAGAGGCCACCACCTCTCATGGGAATCTATCCCACTGTCAAACAGCACTTACTGGCATAAAGTTCTTCCTGATGTTTTTGCTGATTAAGGCTGAGATCCTGGACACACAAGAAAATCAGCTCAGTTGGACTTACTTCAGAGTAAATATGCATAGGACTGCACTGTAAAAATACTATCCATGCAGCATCCTAAAGAGATGTGTATAGAAAATCATTGCACTGTCTTCAGGATCCATGACAGTGATGGGTCTATGCTAAGCAGTACAAAGACTGACTGAACCTTATTTACATTAACGACACATCTCTAAGACAAAAATGGGGCAGGTCCTTATATGAGAGATGTTGTCTGCAGACTCAGCCTTGACAGCACACTCTGAGGAAGCACTACAGAGACTCATCAATCGTTTTGCCCAAGCCTTCAGGGCGTTCATTCTTACCATCAGCCTGGCAGGGATCAGGACATCGCCAGCATTCCACACATCAGCATTGGTGATCATACACTTGAGGTCGTAAGACAATTTTGTCTACCTGAGTTCCACCATAACCAGCAGCCTCTCCATTGATGCTGAGCTGGACAAGCATACTGGCAAGGCAGCTATGGCAATGACTCGCCTCTCCAAAAGAGTATGGGAGAATGTGATGCTAATGTCCAATACCAAGATGAAGTTCTACCAGGCTTAAGCATGCTGCTTTATGGTAGTGGGCAACTTAGACCAGCCAGGAGCGACGCCTCAAAGCCTTCTGCATGTGCTGTGTCAGAAAGACTTTGGGCATCACATGGCAGGACAGAGTCTGAAACAAAGATGTGCTCTCTCTTGCCCACATTCCCAGCATGTTCACACTCCTGCCTCAGTGACGTCTTGCTTGGTCATGTACACAGAATGGAAGAAGGTGGGATCTCCGATGACAAGCTCTATGGGGAGCTGGCTTCAAGCACCGGGCCCGTTGGCAGACCAACTCTGTGTTACAAAGATGTCTGCAAACATGACATGAAGGCTGGCAACATCAACCCCAATGTGTTGAGTCAGGCTGTACATCCATAGCAGTGACCAGTGGGTGAATGACTGCTGGGAGGAGCACAGAGAGAAGAAATGCCATGGTGTATCTGCAGCAGCACAACCGGACGCATTCATTTGGCCCAGCTGCAACAAAACGTGTCTCTCCTGTATCAGTCTTTACAGCCATGGAGGAGCTGTAACCTTCCAACAGTTTGACTGCTTCATCCATGAAGGCGCACTATTGTCTCCCAAGACAGACAGATAGATGCCAACAGCAACAACATACAGTGGTGCCTCGCAAGACGAAAAGAATTCGTTCCGCGAGTCTTTTCGTCTTGCGATGTTTTTCATCTTGCGAAGCACGGTCCGTCGCAACTGCGCCTCTTCAAGCGGCTTTTTTTAAAAAGTGCAAGACATTTTCGTCTTGCGAAGCAAGCCCATAGGGAAATTCGTCTAGCGAAGCAACACAAAAACGGAAAACCCTTTCGTCTAGCGAGTTTTTCGTCTTTCGAGGCATTCGTCTTGCGGGGCACCACTGTATCCATCCAACTGTACAGGAAAGGATGGTTGTATTTGCATTAATTTCAGAAGTTTCAGTGTTACCTTTTCTTGCTGGTAAGCTACCCCTATATTATTATCATCTAATATCATGGCATTGGAAGCAATAATACAGGGCTGAACCATAATTGCATCAAGGATATAAGTAAAAGCTCTTAAATAATAGGAAACAGTTTTGTGGCAGTTTTGGATCTTCTGAAGAAGTTTCCATAGAAACGGTAAGGCACATCAGAAGCTGCCATTGACCCAGCATTGGCTACAGTGAGTGGCAGCAACTCTCCTGGGCTTCGTACACAGTCCTTTTTTCAAGCTGTATGGTTGGAAGAGATTGAAGATGCAGGGACTGTACCTGGCACCTGTTGCATGTGGGTCTGTAAAGGAATCACACTTTTAATTAAATCTTACATTTAATATTTTTGGAAATGAAGTGTTTCAAGGTGGTGTGCTTCTGTTCGGCCCTGCCCTCTGTTAGGATACTCCATGCCATTTCCCCTCCCCTGTGGTTTTTCCTCTCTCTCCCACCAAGCAGTCAGTTAGTGGTCTGTGTCTACTCTACTGGCATGCTAAGTGTAGGTTTGGGTGATATATCAATACATCATCCCAAACCAGCTTAAAGTCCATATCTTTATAACGGGTTCATAATTTTTGACCTGGAAATATAATGAATTGTGTGTGTGTGTTTTCCAAAAATCATGACATCGGAAAAATTTGAAGCCAGCCAATGCCTCTACATAGCTCCGTCCTTATTTCAGACATTGTGATAAATTGGTACATTGAGATGTTTAGCTGGTGATATATCATGACGTTGAAAACCAGATATTGCCCAGGCCTAATGCTGAGTCCTCATTGGACTGTTTTGGAAGGGGTTTCACTTGTGAGTCCACCTGCCTCTGAATATTTCATTGGCATTTCCACAAAATACCATTTGAGTTCCCCCAAGCCTGCCAGTATTTTCCACTTGCATGTAGATGGGGTGCTGTTTTGGATACACAAAGGCCAGCACTTGAAAACTGAGTTCACATTTAGTATATATGATGATCGCCAGATAATGAAATTATGCTCACATATGTGGTCATATTTTTTGCTTTACCTAATGGCCGTGTATCCGCAAAAAAAAAACCTGCTTCATGAAGAGAGGTAGATTTGGAGCCAGGATTAGTAGGAGTACATTATGTATGTGGTTAGGTTCCTTGCTTATACAGCTTAACGGACATCTGCACAGGTGCAGGATCAGTGCTAATATATATACAAGTGTCTCAATACGTTCGGCTTTTATACTTGTATTTCCCCACAACTTTTGCAGCCCAGGGTACTTTTAAATTAAAGAGCATTTTCTAAATCTGAAATTTCAAAAGGCAGTAAATAAGTTTTCACAAGACAGAAAGGGCAAGAGACAAAGTGATTTATAGTACTTTGGTGATTGACTGTGTAATTTTACTGCCAAGCATCAAGGTCACACAAACAAGAGAGGAACAAGAAATTCACAGTAATTCTATGGTTGCCTTCACTCAGGTTATTGTTGCTGATACTACAGTACTTCCATTTCTGAAAATAAGCACTGGCAGGGGTGGTCAGGGGTCCCAAAGCAGAGGTATTTCATACTATCTCGTACCCGATCCTTTTGACTGGAATGAACTTGGAACCTTTTCCACAGAAAGCATGCATTCCTTCTGATACAGTGCTACCTCGCAAGACGAAAAACGCGCAAGACGAAAGAGTTTTCAGTTTTTGGAGTCGTTCCGCAAGACGAATTTCCCTATGGGCTTGCTTCGCAAGACGAAACGTCTTGCGAGTTTGTTTCCTTTTTCTTAAAGCCGCTAAGCCGTTAATAGCCGCTAAGCCGTTAATAGCCGTGCTTCGCAAGATGAAAAAACCGCAAGACGAAGAGACTCGCGGAACGGATTAATTTTGTCTTGCGAGGCACCACTGTACTGGCTTGCATTTTTTTCCATTGTCAGGAGAATTTCACTGGACTTCTTGCTTGTGATATGTGTCCCATCGACATGATTTGTTCAGAGCTAATTACTTTGAAAACATGGTGTTGCAGTGCATCTCCTATCTCAGGCTTGTTTTGCCTTAAGTGATCTCTCTAGGGATGGTGATCCAGGATAGCGTTGCAAATCAGAGTGCAAGACACTTAGCCACAGCATAGGCTAATAAACACCTTTCCTTGGATGCAGGGCTTAGGGAAGAAAATTGGGATCAAAAGACTATATGTGCATTCTGTACGTTTTAATCAAGCATAGTACCAATTAAAAAGAAACCATGGGCATCTTTATTTGTATCCGAAACAAATAATAATAATAATCCAAAATTAAATAGTATAAATAAACCTAATACAGTATCAACAAACTGAACAAATGCAGCTCATGAAATATCGCAGAGCACATAAAAATGCTGATAAACTGAACAGTCAAAATAACAAGCTATAACAAAACCCAAACAGGTTTTGACTGTGGTCTTCCTCAGTGGTCTCATGAAAGCTGCTTGGCAAAGCAAGTTATAACTCAACAGATAATAAACCAAATGTTATCATGAGCAAATCGCAAAGTAGCATCACCAGTTAGAGCTATAAATGATAACACTCAATGGGCCTTTGAGTGCACCATATAAGTGAATAATATAGTGTTCAATCTAATGGCTACACATGGTATAATCCGGCTAGTGAGCCTTCAAATCGTGCGGCCTTGAACTGTCATGAGAGGTAAGAACAGTCCAAGGCCTCATGATCTGAAGACTCACTAGCCAGATTATTTTTAAAAACCTGCCTCGGTCAGAACACCAACATTTAATGTTCCAACAATCATGGTCATATCAACCACCAAAAAAGAATGTACATCCTATAGACTATATGCATAAATACAAAATTAAAACACAAAATCAATATATCTATATCTGTATCTGTATATATTTATCTAGCTATCTAATCTAGCTATATTAAAATACAAACATACAAATAGCTTTTTATATTTCATTCCCAGTTAAATCTTTACAGTCCACCCTATTATCCTCAATGAACATTTTCAGTTTTTGGACAGAAGCTGCAGATCTTTCAACTTCGTCACAAATTTGTCAAAACCGCACAGCAAATATGTGATTTTCACTTGATCATCCACATCAGGTATCTTACATACAACATTTATACCTCCTGTGCCACTACAGTGGTACTTCTGGTTACAAACACTTCTAGTTACGAAGCAGGAGGCCCCATTAGCTAAAACGCGCCTCAGGATAAGAATGGTTTCAGTTTAAGAACGGACCTCCGGAACGAAATAAGTTTGTAACCAGAGGTACCACTGTACATATGTATATGGATTTTTGTATCTTATATGTATTTCGTAAACATGCACACACATTTCATTATATCTTTTTCTTTGTCGATTTCCCCCCCCCCCCTTTTTATGTTACAGTACTTGGATTCAGGATGTGTCATTGGGTCACCTGTAGTGACTAGAAATAGTCAGAGCCATTGGCGGAGGAAGAGGAGTGCAGGGGGAGCTCATCGCCCCCGGCAGCGCGATCCTGGTGGGGTGCCATCGCAGCTACCCCCCGGCTCGTGTTGGGTGTCACGCCGCCTCAGGCTGTGCACCATGCCCCCAGGACACACGTCACGCCCCTGTGGGCGGTGCGGTGCCCCCCAGGACATGCGCCATGCCCCTGTGGGTGGCGCGCCATATACCCGGGATGCGTGCCAGCCCCACCCCTGCCTGCTCTCTGCCCCCCAATGGCAGAGCATGAAGCTCCGCCACTGGTCAGAGCTTCTGATATTGAGGCATTCCTCCCTAACTTGACTAAAAAATGAAATCTATTGTCTATGATCAGTTCAAACAGACTGGACTTGTGCCAGTTATTGAACCAACGTTTTCATACCAAAACCCTCTGTTGTTCATACTCTACTTGTGCTGTTCAAGACTAACAATGACCCAGAGTCAGAGGATTGTCTTTGCTCTGGACATAGTCCTTTGAAGGAACTCCTATTATCTTCTGTTGCTCTGAGGTTGTCATAGGAAGCAGACCCGCAACTAGTTGTTTGCATTTGCTGCCTTTTGGAAAATAGATTGAAATCTGTTTTTGCTAGAGTTTGTTTGAGGGTGCGTGTCTTATTGTATATGATCTGTTGGTGAGTAATTTTTTTTAAAAGGACAATGTGTTAACGTTCAAATTCAACTTAATGTTTTGCATGTTTCTGTACAGCAAAAAATAAAATAAAAATTTGACCTGCATGCTAGCAAGCCCTGATCAAATTAAAGGCCAGGCAGTAGAAGTGTGAAAAGAGAGAGGATGCAGATATTCAGAACAATTTCCAACCTTCAGGAACCCTACACTTAAAATTGCTTCACTATTTGTGACTATGCACTGCTGTGAGCAGTTCTTCCAAATGCGGTCTCTGGCAAAACAACAACAACAACCCACCTTTCTGCAAGACCAGCAGACCAGAATGTAGAAAGCAGTGTTTTTGTACTTTGCAACTTATGCACCTTTAACTCATGTGCTTTCAAAAGCTTTGCATACTTAGCAAAAAGATTTTAAACAATAGGAAAGGGAGCGGATGTCCAGGGGAAAAAAAAATCTTTAGCAATTTCACCTGCCATTGAACCTGGTGGGTTTTGACTACATGTGACTTTGGCTTTAGGCGCTATCTCTGGAATGTAAACCTAGCATAAGTTTGAGAGTTGCAAGTTGTATTGTACTCAGATAGTACTCAGCCATCATGTCTAGTAACTACTGATAGCCTTATTCGCCATAAATTGGTTTAATTTCCTTAAAATAGTCTTAAGTTTGTGGCCATTACTACAAAAGGAAGCATCTCAGGGATAGAGAAGGACAGAGGCAGCCTGGGGTCTGGATGCTGAGCCCCCTGGCCCGTTGATGCTTGATGGCATTGGGCCAAGGCCAGCCTCATCACCGTGCCACCTCCAGACTGGTGCCTGCTCCCCACTTTCTGCCCTGCCCATCATTAGTGGCAGGTCTGCAGATTCAAGAGTGGCTATACCATTCTGTCACCCACCACTGCTTACTTGTGGTTAGGATTTTGCCTTCACCTTCTTTCTAAACTAAAAATGTCAAGAGTTGTAACTTTCCCCCTGTGATGGGATGATTAGCTGCTTGTGCGTAAAATCGTGCTCCCTCAGAGTTTGTGCCACTCCACAAACCTCTGTGTGTGACAGAGCTCCACAAACATGTCTGCCCTAGTCACTTGTAGATTCCGACAGTGGTTGTTTTCGGAATCGTCTCCAACATAAGAGCTCCTTAACGGAAACCCGCCTTCTGGACTCACGGCGTGACAGTTTCCGGCGAGGCGTGGGTCTCCCTATGGGAACTTCAGATACCTCCCCACTGTTCTCGCTGGAAGCGTCTCTGAGCCCTCCCTCCTGCTCGCATTCCCTCAGAGATCCACTCCTCCCCCTGCTGGTTCCTGCTTCAGCTGTTGAGTCTCTTCCTTCCTCCCTGAGCCCCTCCACCACCTGTTCCTCCGATGGCAGTTCCCTGACACCCCCATAGGGTAGTTCCTCCAGCCCCTTCAAGACCTTCTGCCGCTGAAGCCACCCTGGTTACTCTTCAGCAATTCTGGTTCTTCTTGGCAGTCATCACAGAATTCTAGCCCAGTGGTTGCCATTAATTTGATTTGAACTGATTTTATAATGAAATGATTTTAGAACATTGTATCATTTTACTGTTGTTAGCCGCTCTGAGCCTGGCTTCGGCTGGGGAGGGCGGGATATAAATAAAATTTTGTTTTTATTTTTTATTATTCTTCCGCGAGACTCCTATTTCTATATCCTTTCTAATTTTACATTTAATAGTGCCTTCTACCAGTTTTCCTAAAATAGTTTGCTGAGCTCATTGTCCTGCTTTCAATGTATGATACGTTCATAAAATAGATTTTATTATAAAATGAAACACACACTGGTTAATTAGAGTTTTTCCCCTCCCCCCATATACCCAGTTGTTGAATTTGTACTGTCCTCCTTACATTTCCAGGACATAATTACTGTACAAATAAAGGGAACACGTTACAAATTAACTCATTCAAACTCAGTGTCTCCTTTAGCCATTTTCATGGGACAGGAGATGATTACAGTGGTGCCTCGCAAGACGAAAAGAATCCGTTCTGTGATTCTCTTCGTCTAGCGGTTTTTTTGTCTTGCGAAGCAAGCCCATTGACGGATTAGCGCTATTAGCAGCTTTTAGCGGCTTATCTGCGGATCGGATCAGCTGATAAGCAGCTTAGCGGCTTAGACAAAGGGGGGGGGAAGGAAAAAAACCCAGCAGGAACTCGCAAGACATTGTCGTCTTGCGAAGCAAGCCCATAGGAAATTTGTTTTGCGAAGCACCTCCAAAACGGAAAACTCTTTCGTCTAGCGAGTTTTCCGTCTTGCGAGGCATTCGTCTTCTGGGGCACCTCTGTACTAGGAGTTTGTTTTTACTATGATTCTATATGATGATGGAGGCTGGGAATGTCAACCACATTGTTGTTTTGTTCTTTAACTTCCTTCCTCTTTTTCTAGGTGGAAGTCATGTCAAGGGCCATCTTCCCAGCTCCTTTCCCTCTCTTTTTCAGTTGCTATAGTGCAATGAGAGGTAAGCTAAGCTTTAAAATATTTCTAAAAGAAGAACCTGTTATGGACCTGGTGGACGTGTAACATTCTGGATTATGTTGCCATGGTTAAGCAATCAGGAGCTGGCCTAGCATGCTGACTCCTCTTCTTTTGGAGCCTAAATGGTCCCCACTCTCTCTAAAAAGGGCATTTGGCACTGTCATTAAACATAATTAAGGCCAACCAAGTTTCCTCCTTAAGAAGGTACTAGAATTTGATGCTAATTTCTATCCAGGGCTTTTTTCCAGGGGGTACTCAAGAGTATGCAATAATGGCACCTCTCTTTTTTTGTTAAAAAGTGTGATACTTACTATAACAACTTCATGGTGAGTACTGGCACCTATTTTTCTAAACAAAAGCACTCTTTGTGTCTATGTAGACTTAACCATGGCTAAAGTTTTATGTTGGTGTAACGGTTAACACAATTGAGAGTAGGGTGGCGGGGGAATTAATGCTATGGAAGGGAGGTTTGGAAGTATGTAATTTCATGGCTTTCTCCGACTTGCTTAACCATGGTTAGGTTATGTGAACCAGCCCAGTACTCTGCTGTATGCAACACTGCTTGAGATGTTTTAGCTATGTTAAGCAACAATATAGAGATGTTCTTCAAGTGAGCAATTGTAAGAGTATTCTCAGCAATTGAACCGAGGCGTACAATTGTCAGTGCCACGAAATTCTGTTTTCTGTTGCACGAGGGAAGGAGGATTTGCCTAGGAACAATTCATTGGCTATGACAGTGGTGCACATTAAGCATTTCTTAATACTGAGCTGTGCCTGGCTTCATGTCAAAGGTGAGAAGAAGCACAAGGGCTCAAATTTCCCTTGAAGTCATTTTGTCTAAGAATCAAGATACACACTCAAGTAATTGTGTGAAAATAATGAACATGCTTATTTAAAAAAAAAATCAGAACTGGATTATGCTGGTGGGGGAGGACACCTGATCGGGATGAATATCATTGCCCTAATACTATCAGTCATGGGAGGAAAGGTCCTATATGTGTGCAGTTTGACCTTAAGAAGCCCTTTCCTAACATGTTGGAGCTTGGTTCGAATATGCAGGAGTGGTGGAAAATATAAACTGATGTACTCGGCCACTGTTGCAGTGGTAGGGAATCTGTGGCTATTTGGCTCTTGTTGGAGTTTGCCCACAACAGTCTCAACAAGCATGGCCAGTAGTTCAGGATGACCCCTTTGCTACTGTTTTAAAATTCAGATAAGTCCTGGTTTTGTCCACAGTTATGCTTGAGAGTGAGTCTTTTGGAGATGGAAGGACCATATAATTTTTATTTGATTGGCTGCATTCTCAGATCCACATTGCACTGCCCTAATTCTTTTTCTTGTGGCGTACAAAGATACGCAGACCGCCAGATGTATCCCTTTCTCTCTCACCTTGTCTCATCTTGTGTGTTTTCCTTCCACCAACTTCTTGACAAGCTTACATGGAAAGATCTGTATTTGGTCTCTTGCAATATAGCACAGGGAACCTGAGTTTTCCCTCTCAGAGATAGGATTCCTAAGTGTGAATTCATACATTACATTATTCACACGATCACTTTGATAACTCGAATGTGTGGAAGTGCTGTCAACAGTGTGTCAGGTGAGAAGTCATTAGTCACAATTACCTCTTATCACTCCCAGGCCTTTATCTGTTCTGCATGTCAGGCATCATGCAACATGTGATGACAGTCGCAAACTGAACTTTTGAACTCGCCTCCAGTTTGCCGTTGTGGCGTGTCCAGCATCCCCAAAGCACTTAGCCTTCCTGCTGCATCTGTTGTTGTGTCCTCTAAATTACTGTAACAACTAGCTGAAGAAGTATATCTATGTCTATTAGGTCCCTCCCTCAAAGTGTGACTTGGAAAACGCAAAAGAGTGCCTTTGGCCACAAACTTTACAGCTTATTCAATAAGCCTATGATTATTTAGTCAAATCAAACAGTGGATGGGTGGGTAAAATGGCTGAGAAACTGCCCTTGTTGATTTTGTAGATGTAGATTTCTTAGTATAAAAAAGTTGGCTTCAGTTCTAAACTGTTTAAATGTTGTGAACCCTTTGTTTGTTTTTAAAATCATGGTTGGCAAACCTTATTTGGAAATGGCAGTCAGGCAAACCTTTTGGAATTTCCAGCTCTCCCCAAACTGATAAATTGTGTTACCTGGGGAAATTTCAAGATTAGATTAGAGGTACATTTATTGGAGGAAATGTAACTGATCTCACATACGATCAGTTACAATTAAGATAATTCCGCTGGATATATTTATAAATGTACATAAATGTTCCATTGTGAGTATATCAGGCTGGATTAAATTAACTGTCACTTAGAACCAAATTCTGAGCAATCCTGAGTGGCAGGAATTCTTTATATAGACTGTGTCCTTTCTCCAGCCAACAGGTGTAGAAATAAGGACCCTTTTAAAAAAAAGCTAAAATTATATACCAACTGAAATCCACAGAAACACATAATCATGGAGCTGGGAGCATGGTTGGAGAAATGTGCCTTAGCACCGTTGCATGTGCCTTAACACCACATCAGCTACCTGACTAATTCAGAAATAGACATTTTGTTCAGTGAAAAGTTAACATCAAGTGCAGGAACACATAATTCAGTTAATATGCTCTTCAATGTTTATGTGAGGTTGACAGAGGGAGACTGTGTATTTGTGCAACTAGTATCCCAAATAAACATATTTTAAGCACTGGTGGGAGATTGTGATTAGACTCTCCCATGGTTTTTATTTTGCTCATTAGGAGACCCCCTAGGACAGCTTTGAAGTTTGCGGATCTGATGCTCTAGGAGAGAACATTTAATCCATTACTCCCATGCTTTCCCCTTGATATAAATCCTGCCTGCTGCAGCTACTATTATCTGGTCAGGGTGAAAAAACAAGGGCAGATTACCCTGTGAAGCTACTAACAACTGCTGGGCAGGGGGAGTGATTTGCATCTAAGAAAGGGTTAAATACTCTTCTGCATAGTACCACATCCTAAAACTACTTGTGGCTGCTAATGAACAAAAATGAAATAAAAATGTGGGGAATCTTAAATCTGGATCTTTCACATCACATCTGGCTTGGCCTGAAGAGTAGGCAAGCAAATTTTGTTGGGGGTTTGCCATTCTTTGAGAATTGGATTTCTGATATATCTGAAGTTGGCTGTGGGAATAAAAAAGTTGTTGATTTTTATGAGTTAATCACATTTTGAATCAAGCATTTGATGAGCATATATGTGCTTTAGTTGATCCCTATGTCCAGTAAATACAAAAATAAGGAAAGCCTGATTAATTTATATGTTTATTGGCAAAGTGTCTGTATCTGTTTATTGGTAGAATATTTGGCTAGCAGAAATCTGAATGTCTCCTGTTCTCATCACACAGAATCAATTATAAGGAATCATTTTTTATTTATTTTTTAATAACCTACGACTAGTAGCTCTCTATACTTTTTTCTTAAGACCATCAAGGCTGATGCCACTGTCTGTCAACTGGAAATGTTTAGAACCAGCTATTTGAAATTAAGATGAAATTCTCTTGCCTAATTTATGAATCAAAAGAATGTATGTGTTTTATGTAGATTTTGGGTTAGGCTGGAGAGTTAACATAATGGGAGTGGTCTTGCAGGTTTTATTTTCTCTAGCAGCAAACTTGAATAGGCACAAAACCGTTGTTTATGTTTCCTGACATCTGGATTTTTAATCATTCAGTTAAAAATATTTGGTGGTCTTACTTAAATACTGTATGCCCTTTTATAATGAAAGAAATATATACTTGAATGCTGAAGTAACTTTGTCTCCACATTTTGAGATGAATTGGTAGGAATTTGTAAAACCAATGAAGGCAAAGAGACAATCAGTTCCAGCTCTCTCTTGTTTCCCTGTTCTCTGCTTCACTTTTGGTTTGGGAAGGGGACCCAGAGGCTAGTTTGGGTTGTGTCGCTTCTGTAATTATAACTATGCTGGCTTCAGTGGGAGTAACATCAAACAATAGTCTTGATGATGGTTCAGTTAATTCACTTTCAGAAGTTCAATAATTCATCTTCGAAGTGTCAGCAGCTGGCTCTTGTTAATGGCAAGCCTTTCATTTCTGTTAAATCAATTGTGAATAATAGAAGCTTTCAGAGAAAAAATGATGAAGTAAGCATTGATTTCCAAATTGGGTGTCTGATCTGGAACATTAATAAAACACAGGGCAGGCAGACAACAAGTACCTAATACACTCTGATCACCTAAGCAGTAATCAAAGAAAAATCAATGATTTTTGTGTATGGTGCTAGGTCTTCTAACACTTCACCTTCTTCCATTCATCATTGTGTCTATAGCATCAATTTTATAATTGTTCTGACTTGTTTTTTATTATATAAAAAAAGTTTTATAGTTTGCATCATAGCAAGCCATTTATCACAAATGGATCTGGCAAATCCTGGTCATTCCGCCTCATAACTCTACTGGAAAACTCCATTTTTTGTTTATATGCATTAGGGCTCTCCATAAAGGCCTTAATTGGTATCAAAATGCTTCCAAGTGAAATTAAATGCTCTTTAAAATATCCTTAATGGATTTTACGGCTTTTTGAATTGCCAGCCTCCGGGTACCATTTTGTATGTTCTATGTATATGTTTCTATTACCCTCTTCCCCCAGGCTTTAAGGAGATTTTGAATTGCTCAAGGTATCCGTAATGTATGTATGATGCGATTATAAATATCTGTAACCTTCAAAGTGCAGGTGTAGTTGAGAATTGTTTCAAAAGGCTGTAGGAAAGCATAGAGGGGGAGAGAAGGCCCCCTCTTCCAATTTCCCAGCCATTCCTTGCAGATTTCAATCTGTAGTCAAGGATTTAAAAAATAGTGTGCAAACATTTTTCATGGGGCAAGCATGTACGAAGTGCTCAGCATAATTTCCGCAGGCCAGAAACTGCCAGTACACTTTTGAGCTAGAGCTGTTGCTTTTGCCACACAATCCTTTCGTGTTTCTTGCATAGTCCTGTTGCCCCCTCCCCCCCGCACATCTCGTCTTCCTTCTGAGGGTAAGATGGAAAACCCCACTTGCTTTAGCCAGCAGAGGAGTAACTTGTGATAACATGTGGATTTTTTTTTAAAAAAAGATAGAACATGACTTGACGCTTAAAGCTTTGGTCTTTCTAATCAACATTGCAAAAAACAGAAGCGGAAAACGTGTGGATCTCTGTATGTTATTGGATTCTAGGTCCCCTAAACCCCAGTCAACATGGCCAGTAGTTAGAGGTGAGTCCAAAAACCTGGGTATCTGAAGGAACATCTCTCCCCACACCCAGGAAGGGGGGTGCGGCCTGGCCCGGGTGTCAACCTTGAGAGGGCTGACAAAATGGCACACTGCGGGGCCTGGCTTGCAGCGTGCCTGAGCCACGTGTCTCTCCTGGGAGTGATGCGGTGGCTCGGGGACCTGCGCTGCCTGAAACAGCACTGTAGGGCTTGCGTCCGCCAGGCAGACTCCGTGGGCAGCTCACAGCGCCCCTGTGTGTTGTTCGCCATGGCACACCTGTGCGCGGATCACCCCGCCCCCGTGGGTGGATCGCCCCACCCCTGCCGCTCCGGGTACCAGAGTACCTAGCTACGCCCCTGCCTGCACCCCAAGTCCTACCCAGATTCTGAGGTCAACTGTGGAGGCTCTTCGGAGTGCTATCATTGGCAGAGTTCCAGAACTCAAAGGCTTCCAGAGGTTGCTCCTACCCAGTATATTTCCTGGCACCAACAGAATGCCTTGCTCTTTCAGCAGGCATTTGGATAACAGTACGCTCAGACGGAAGGATTTGAAAGTTTGTGTTTGAAATTGTATTTTGGTATAAAAGGTGGTGTAAAATTTAAAAGTGAAATGAAATGAAAAGAAACGAAATGAAATGAAAAAGCGGCCGGCCCAAGTGGGACCCCCTGGCCAGCTTAGCCATCGGAACCCGGGGCAAGTGTACTGGGTTGTCCCCCTCCCTGCATGGGCCTGTTGTGGTGGGATACAAACAGTAGTGGACAGTGGGGTGGGGCGGTGATGCTCACCTGAGCTCATGATGGTTGAGTCGCTGCAACTTACAGGCAAGGAGAGGGAGAGTGGCAAGGTGGTGGGGAGGTGGGCACAGTGCAAACATGGTGACAACCCTACCAAGCCATCCACTATTGGATGTAAATAGAATGAATGAATGAATGAATGAATGAATAAAAATCTGGAAGGTTGTGAGTTGTCTTCCCTCATTGCATATAGTATTCAGTTTTGAAGATTCTGAGCTTTAATTGGCGAGCGCATGGTTTCGCCAAACCAAACAATTCTGCTGTTGTTTTAATACAAATCCTCAAGCGGGTATTTATAAATGCATTTTACACCCATTAAGAAAGTTAAATGTTAGCACACAGTTACTTTAGGAACTACAAAGGAGACTCTGAAGGGCATAACTGCTTGTTATATATGCAGTGCAATACTACTGGAAGCGTCGTAGCACAGTTACTATTAGACTGAAATATGGCTGAGTTTGGGGATTCTGCTGAAGTTTTCGTTTTGGAAAAGAAATAGTTTTCATAGAAATATCAAAGAATAAAGCCATATGCTGGGTAAAAAGTGGAAGCGTTTTATTTATCAGCGTGTGCAGTTTTTGCAGAAGTATTCAAAGTATATTACAGACATCTGCTAGCAACCCGCACTAACAATAAATTCAAGAGTAAGGCAACATTCGTGGAGGATAATAAAAGATGGAAATAAAGTTTTATCTTTGGAATAAGCTGATTTCACCTTCCATCCCAATCTTAACCTTCCAGAGCTTCTCCACATAACCTTAAAGAAGAAATGTGCTGAGAATAACGTGTATTTATGAGCAATCAGGCTGATTTGTTGGAACGTTGTCCTTTTTTTGGCAGGAGGGAAGGAACCTAGGATGTTGGAAGCTTTTGCTGTAGATTCTGGATGTAGTGTTTAATTTCATGCCTTGAGTCCTTTATTTACTCTTGAAGTTTCATTTTTCTGTAGCCTGACTCTTTCTCCTGGAGAAACGTCTCATCTTCATTAGAGCAGAGGGCAAACGGGCAAGTTCATAATTGCCTTTCCTAAACTCTTCAGTTTTTTGTTTGGTATCCATCAACTTGGGTGTCCTAGTGCAGAATTCACTGACAAAGCGGGTGTCCTGCTGGTGTTGTTTTATTTTCATTTTTGCAGCGAATTTCCATGCTCCCTTTCCACACCAAAGTCCTGACTTAAAATCGGTTGGACGGAAAAACTCTTCACTATTTAGCATAGTTGGCGACGAGTAAGGTTGTTTCTTAATAGTATATATAGTTTATACTGGATGAAATTAATCAAAGCATAGGCATTTCTGGACTTGAGAGGCTCCTTGGCATTGTGTGTGCTGACCACTTCTTCCAGCGGGCTTGATTATGCCATGATAGGGACAGGCTTTGCTGACGTTGGGTGTTGGGAGCTTTCCCCCCCACAGTTAATCCTAGACAATTTCTAGAGCAGGGGCGGCTAACTTTTTTTTCTACATTCCATCTTGGCCAACACACCAAGGGCCACATGCAAGTATTTGGTGTAGTCACCACATACTCTTGCTTGTATAGGCATAGAGCACACCAACATGCAAAGACCACACCCCTCTTCCTCAGCTGATCCAATCAAATCAGCTGGACAAGGGTTATCACTCTCTCCACTCATTGTATGATCAATCTGATGACTTTGGGTTATAAGTCTTGTAAGATGGTAATTCCCAAACATTTAGAAAATGTGGTTATAGTTATACTTGACTTTCCCTATGTAGACTAGATTTCTGTTCATCTTGACCAGGGGTCAGCAAACATTTTCAGCAGGGGGCCGGTCCACTGTCCCTTAGACCTTGTGGGGGGGCGGACTATTTTTTTTGGGGGGGGGAATGAACGAATTCCTATGCTCCACAAATAACCCAGAGATGCATTTTAAATAAAAGCACACATTCTACTCATGTAAAAGGATTTAGAAGGCGATTGGGCCAGATCCGGCCCCCAGGCCTTAGTTTGCCTACCCATGATCGTGACAATACCCTTTCAGCTAAAAATGGCTGATTCTTAATAAATGTACTGACATCTTTTATTGATAAGCAGATTACGCACAAGACAGATTTTACCAAAACATTACGTATCCCCAGCAAAAAAAGAAAGAAAGGAAAGAAATTAAATCCAAGTCATTTACATTTCTATCTCACAATGGGCCCAGGTAGCTACAGAGTATGAAACGTGTAAAGTTGTTGTTTGTTTGGTTTATTTGATAAATTGAAAATTTCCCAGAAGGTGACAAACAACTATATGAAGTTAAACAAACTTCTAAGAATGATTTATAAAACATTCCAGTGAAATGCAAAAAATACGCAAAAATACTCATTGGTAAAACGTGAAAAAACTGGCAACTGTCCAGATGACCAAAATATAGCCAAGTAGAAAGAAAGTCACTAAGGTCTGCTTCCAATAACAGCACCTAAAACCTCTGAGAAAAGGTATGTCTCCAGGTGTTTCCTGAAAGCTGCAGGGTTGTGACTTGATAGATCTTGGTGGGCAATGAATGCCAGAATTTTGGAGTTTCTGCAGCAGAGGTCTTCATTGCTGACCTCAGAGTGTGGGCAGGTTGATATAGGTGTGAAGAACTGACCCACGGCATTTAAAATTATAGTGGTTGCAACCAACATTGCTTGACGGTGCGGCACCCAGAGTATTCGTGCAGCTGCATTCTGGCCCTGCTGGATTTCTTACGGATTTTTAGAAGCGGTGTGCGAATTTCCCCTATTTCTTTAAATACATCAATCCTTGTAGTTCCATCTCTTAATAGTTTTATTAAATCTCGGGGAAAGCAATAGCCAACCCAATATCCTCTTAGTAACAGTGCGGATTTCCTTCTTTAATTGTTTGATGAAATTAGTGTCACTATGGAGCAATAAAGTTGGATAGTCAGTTGAAGTGGAATTTGATTAGCTTGGTTTTTTGCAGCTTGCAAACGCAAGCTCCTGATAAATGTTTAACTAGCGGTCAAAAGTTCTGTCTGGAGGCTGTTCTATTAAGCCCAGATCCATATATATTCCAGCCCCCCCCCCCTTCTTCACACACTTACCTGCCTAACCACAAAATCAGTATGGTAGTCTGCACTTTATTAATTTGGCTGCAGGCAACTATTGCAAACAAGGCGCTATCATTTTCTGTTGCTCAGCATGTGCAAACAAAGCGTTATTTCCTTGTCAGTCAGCAGGGAGCAAATAGGAGTATTTCTATAAGTATGAAACAGTTACAGAAGCATCAGCTACTGCAGGGGTAACTAACATGGTGCCTTCCATATGTTATTGAATTCAAAGTCCTATGTCCCAGCCAGCAAGGTCCAGAATGATGGAAGCACTATGCTGAAGGAGACCCTGTTGCCTACCCAGCAGCACTACTAAATTATCATCTATTTACTGAATTGTTAAAACTCCTTTTCGTGCACAAATTTGACTGAAGTTTGTAGGCATCAGGTTTTTAAAGTAAATTTTAATTAATTGTCTCCGTGTGTAGAATATATATATATAATGCAGGACGGTCCAACATGTGGCCTGAGGACCACGTGTGGCCCTCAAGGCCTTTCTCAGTGGCCCTCATCCACATTTGACCCCCTCCCCTGCAGGCCTTGCATTGCCTTCCCAAAGCTGGTGGGGGGGGAGCTATGGGAAGGAGGCATGAGGATCCAACAGGGTCCTAGAGTCCTCCTTTCTCCTTTCCAGAGCCTAGTTAGCACTTTCCCAGCTTTGAGAAGGAGATAGGTGGGCTGTAGGACCCTGCCGCAGCCTTGTGCCTCCGTCCCAAAGCCCAGCGCCACACTTAATCCGGCTTTGGGAAGGCAGCACAACGGTTGTGGGGGGCATCACATTTTGGCCTTGCTCTTTCCCTGCCCCCCACCCCCGGCATGACAAGGTTGTGTGCGGTCCATGTCTAAGAGCTCTTGCGATGCACTTGGTATGAAAACTTGGACCGCTCTGATATAGAATATTCAGTTCTACAAGGATGAGACCTTTAGGTAAACACCAGTAATATTTCTGGTGCTATTGATTTTCATACGTGACTTGTAAGAGTGTAAACAGCATCCTATGGAATTTGATTGTAAATGGACAAACTGGTAGTGTTCCTGGTTTTCTTAGCTTTTAATATGCAGTCTTATGACTTCATTTAAGGAATCGTTTCAAGGGTTAGTAAATTAAGGTACTACTTTGTGTACAGTGGTGCCTCGCAAGACGAAATTAATCCATTCCGCGAGTCTCTTCGTCTTGCGGTTTTTTTGTCTTGCGAAGCACAGCTATTAACGGCTATTAACGGCTTAGCGGCTTTAAGAAAAAGGAAACAAACTCGCAAGAACTCGCAAGACGTTTCGTCTTGCGAAGCAAGCCCATAGGGAAATTCGTCTTGCGAAGCGACTCAAAAAACGCAAAACCCTTTCGTCTAGCGAGTTTTTCATCTTGCGAGGCATTCGTCTTGTGGGGCACCACTGTATTAGATTTTCCAGCAGTTCTTAATGTATCAGGCAGGAGGAAGTGGGCTGATTACAAAGGGGAAAGCTCTTATTTAAAGATTAAGAACCCTGTAACAAGCCGTGAAACAAATGGGCAGGTAGAAAAGGTTAAAGCTAGTGAGATGTGTTGCTTATTTATTTATTACCACATTTTTATACTGTTTCTGGCAGCAGCCTCGAGGTCATGTTCAAAGTCAAGTGTACATCAATAACAATATTGCATTAATAATAAAAAGGTAAAGGGTAAAGGGACCCCTGACAATTAAGTCCAGTCGCAAATGACTCTGGGGTTGCGGCGCACATCTCGCTTTACTGTCCGAGGGAGCCAACGTTTGTCCGCAAACAGTTTTTCCGGGTCATGTGGCCAGCATGACTAAGCCGCTTCTGGCGAGCCAGAGCAGTGCATGGAAACGCCGTTTACCTTCCCTCCAGAGCAGTACCTATTTATCTACTTGCACTTTGACGTGCTTTCGAACTGCTAGGTTGGCAGGAGCTGGGACTGAACAACGGGAGCTCACCCCGTCGTGGGGATTCGAACCACCGACCTTTCAATTGGCAAGCCCAAGCAGCACAGTGGTTTAACCCACAGTGCCACCCGCATCCCTGCATTAATAAATAATAATAATAATAATAATAATAATAATAATAATTTTAAAAAAAACATGATCCAATATAAAACAAAGATAGCTGAAGGCAGGCTGGGAGAAATTAGTATCTCCTTTTTGAAATGAGCAGTAGCAAAGGCAATAGATACATCAGTTGCACTTAGTTAGGTATCTGGGTTTTAAAAGGCTCCCTAACAAGTAATTTGCTTAGTGACATCTTCTTTAGCACCCATCACTTTGGGCAAAACTGAATTTGAAAGGGCTTTGTCTTCACAACACCTTATTATAAGTGTCTTTGTCTTACAGGGCTAGGTCAAGCCACACACCATAGATAGAGTAAAGAAATCAGCATTGCCCAGTGACTTGGAAGGTGCGAAACCTCCTGTGGGCTAGTATGCAGAGTCTTTACCAAGGAATTTCTGTAAGGAGACAGCTTGATGAGTCTGTTTTCGCCTGGCAATTGCTTAGGTTAGGACACGGGGACTCTGATTAATGATCATCTTCCCCCCTTCCTTTTTTTTTTTTTAAGGAGGCACATGTGTCCTAAATGAAAGAAAGATTAAAGTAATTTATTATGAATTATTCAGATATATATCAGTTCTGCCATTCTGAAAGAGTGAAGTGTAATAAATCTGCCTTATAAGAATAAGAGCTCTCAAATATAAGAACGCTAAATAATATCATAAAAACTGCTTACCACCCTCGTTTTGATTTGGAGGTTTTTTTGTTTTCACCCTGACTGTAGCTTTGGCAGTCTTAATTAAATGGCAAACTGGAAATACTTTTTAATCCAAATAAGGATTTTTTCTCCTGAAACCTTGTGCCGTTAGTGCATTTACAGTGCAGGGCATTTTTTAGCAGTGTAAGCTGTTTCCCCCCTCCCCCCCTGCCCAGTCAGACAGCAACCATAATAAATTGAAATAAAATTCACTATTGATTAATGTTCCATATGTCACGTACAGGGCAAGTCTCATCTATTAAGTGCAGTTTGCCAAGGCAGCAATATTAGTAGCATTTGAATGTTTTTCTTATTAAGGAGAAAAATGGTTAGCAGCATCACTACAGTGTCTGCACCAAAGGCCATGCTAAATGCAAACTGCCTGCAGCACATTTGAAATCCTCACTCTTCTCAGGAAGGGGGATACAATAAAAGAGGCAAAATTATCCATTTTCTGAATTAGAATAACCCATTGTAGCTTGCAGGATGAAAGGGAGAAACTGATTACAACATAATGGAATGTACCGTATTAATCTCTTTGAAATATGACCTCACTCGGCCTTTTCCATTTTACAATTGATTCTCTCACTCCCTTAATGAACTTATGTGTTCATGAGTCTTTCTTGGAAGTATGCACATGAAGTATTACGATAGTGAAGAAAAGAAGAAGAAGAAGAGGAGGAGGAGGAGGAAATCAGCCCAGAAGCTGTGAAGAGACTGAATTGTTCATAATTTTATACAGTAATGCTATAGAGAATGTTAATGTGGCAGCCCTGTTTTTGGGTTTGGCTACAATGCCATGAAAACTTTTATTGCACGTGATATAGCTTCTATTCAGATATCTGAAGGTAACAATTATAAGTGAGATTTACAAAAAATGTTCATTGCTAAACATACCAGGGAAGGGGGAAAATGGCTGGGCAAAAGCGTTTGCGGACTGGATATATGTGTAACATCTAACCTCTCAGCATACTTAAAAGTGCTAAAAAATGGAATTTAGAAAAAAAGAATGGTTGCAAAAGATACTTTCAGTATTTAACCCGAAAAGATGGGCTGTGTATTCCTGGTTTAAATATTTTACTGTAGCCCTTTATAGGTAAGGTAAAGGTAAAGGACCCCTGGACGGTTCAGTCCAGTCAAAGGCGGCTATGGGGTTGCGGCGCTCATCTCGCTTTCAGGCCAAGGGAGCCGGTGTTTGTCCACAGAGCTGCCATTTGTCCACAGACAGCTTTCCGGGTCATGTGGCCAGCATGACTAAACCACTTCTGGTGCAACGGAACACCATGATGGAAACCAGAGCGCATGGAAACGCTGTTTACCTTCCTGCCACAGTGGTTCCTACTTCTCTACTTGCACTGGTGTGCTTTTCGAACTGCTAGGTTGGCAGGAGCTAGGACAGAGCAACGGGAGCTCACCCTGTTGCGGGGATTCGAACCGCCAACCTTCTGATCAGCAAGCCCAAGAGGTTCCGTGGTTTAGACCACAGCACCACCTGCATCCCCACTGTAGCCCTTTATAACCTCATGTTAAATGGCATAGTCTAGACTAGAGCAGTGCAAGGGAACCTTTTGCTTGTGAGACTGTTTTTTCCAAACCACGCCCTCCCTGTCCCACCTGACATCATACGTGATATCAGTGAGGATGCAGGTAAAGGTGTAGACTTCACATTGAAGTGCATTTCCAAGCAGTTTCAAAATATGGTTATAATAAGTTTCAATAAGGTGGTTACCAAACTTATTAGGAAGCTTTCATCTTTGTGATTTTCATTTATCAGGTGTAAACCAAAGCTAATACTTCAGTCTCATTCCTCGATGAAGCTGTCTAGTCTTGAGCAAATAGATTGCTTTTTTAAAAAAACTAACTGTATTTATTGAGATTTTGGAAGTGATAAGTGTCAACGCAGAAGCATAAGGGAGAATGTAAGACAAAAAGGCTATGGAACTGCAGGAAATAATGTTGTGAGAACAAACACATACTTGTCTCTGTAGCTTTTATATTTAAAGTTCAGTCTGCTGGCAAAAGTGCTGGGTGGGGGGGGTGGGAGAGAAGGACTTAATTTCCTTTCCCTTCCTGAACTTTTCTATTTGTTTCTGTCTGTCCTATTCTTTTGTGATATAATTTATTTATTTGTTTTGCTTTTAAGTAGTTCAGGACAGAAATGATCATTTTTTATCCAGGACTTAGAAAAACGTTCCCACAGGAGTTTGTTCCGAAGCCTGATTATTTTAGAATGGCTAAAGAAAGTAAGGGCAAACCAACGCAGAAGGGAAAAGGGAGGGGGAAGCGAGAGAAATCCCGTGGAAAAACCACCAAGAAAAGAGAATGGAATGTAAATGCAGTGTTCTAATAAAGGATATTTCTGAGCTACTGGAGCGGATTCTTAGTAAGGAATGAATTCAGTTTGGTGCACAAAAGAATGTTCCAAATGGACGAGAATGAACTTGTGTCGAGTGCATTTGATAGCTGCAATTTGAAAGAAGTCGTGTGTTGTTTGAAGCAGCCTGTTTCTTGCCTCTTGGGTCAATTGGAGCAGATAGAACCAGAGGATCTTATTTTAAGAAGTGATCTTAATCCAGTGATTTGCTAGGGTTCTCTGGTGCATATTGGCCTCTGCCATCTGCCTGGGCAGTTTTTAGTTAGCATATTTCGGTGTTGGGGACCAGAGAAAGGAGACCAGTCTAAATGAGTGTGGCAGGAGCAAGGACCACCAGTTGAGGGAGAGTGGGGTCCCTTCTTTGCTGGGTGCTGGTTTAGGGTTTCAACTTTGAATGATGTACGCTGAGGAGAGGTCCTTGTTGTCACTTAGCAGTGAGAAGGATGGGTAGAACTCCTTGTTGGCTGGCTGAAGCCATATGTTACAGAGAGACACGGGTTTGGTACTTTAGGATGCCTCTATCCAATGCTGTGCTGCTAGGAAGGACAAGCCCCGCTTAGGATGTGAATGCTTTCCAATCCCTCCATCTGGGTTCAGGTTGTATATATGTGTAAATAAATCACATATCATGAAGACACCACAGTCTCTGTTGTGCCTCATTATCCCAAAAGGGAATACAGACTCTAGTAAGTGTGCCCGATGCCCCTGGAATCTTGCACCGCGTGGCGGAGATTGGGGTGACGTGTAACAATATAATTGAAGATTTGTAGTGATGAGCTCTTTCTGTATTTTATCAATCACATTGAAAACATGTTAAATCATTCAATTGTTGCCCATACAGTATATGGAAACAGCCGCCAAATGTTAAAATATATTGCTTTTTTTAAATTAATACATTTTCAGGTTTTTACTGTTAGTGAACTTTGCAGCAATAGACAAGAATCTGTTTTATTGAACAGTATCTTTTTACAGTATTTTTTCTTGTCTACTGCTTGGCTTGGCAAGCCAATATTCTGCAGGCTCACTTTTCCCATAAAAAGAACAGAATCTGAACGAGTGTGTATAAACCATCCTTTGGGGCAAAACACCCCTTTTCTGTGGCTGTTTGTGGCCACAGTTTCTCCCCTCTGCTCCTTCTTGTTTCTGCTTGAATGATCCCAGCCAAGCAGGGGTCATTAATTGGATGTGACGATGTTTCAGTGCTGTGAAGAACATCAGAGTCTGCTGAGTGCTGACTCCTCTAAGGGTAAAGAAACCTCATTTAGAATGAGGGCAGCATTTTTTATTGGGAACATGGGTGATTCTAGCCAATTAGGAGTCGCTAACAATCAGACACTTTCATTGTCCTTTCCAGCAGCTCCTGAAAAAATTACTGACAAAAGTGTTTTGTATCAGGGTTAACCTAATACAGGTACTTCTCTTTCGTATTAAAAGATAAAAATGCTTTGGAATGGGATTTTTATTTTATTTGAGCAAAATATATGTTATTTTGGTAGGCGGAGTATTAAGTGATACCCATTCACTTAAATGGACCAAAGTAAAGGGTTATGGAGGGCAGACAGCTTGGCTGTAGCTGATGTTTGCCGGGACTGACATCAAGCACGTGGTGAATGGCCAGCCGTGAGCAGGGGCTGCACCAGAACCAGAAGTAACAAGGCTGCCTAGGAGACAGAGGGATGGTTTGGGGCTTATTGACTGTGCAGGGTGCCCCTGGCCCCATAGAAAGTAAAATCCATTGGGAGGTAAAGAAGAAAGAAGGAGTGGGGAGCCTGTAGCCTTCCAGAGGTTCCTGCGATCCAACTAGACTGCAGGCTAGCCTGTGTCAGGCGTGATGGGTGTTGTAGTCCAGCCATATCTGGAGTCTCCCAAACACCCGGCCCTTGACTCTGGGGCTGCTGTGGCAGAACAGCAGCCAGGAAATAGGGTCTGCCATTGTACCTCCTTTCAACAACAAGAAAACAAAACACTAACTAAACTTGAGTCTTTCCAAGATACTAGCATAACTGCATAGATTCTTTTGATGTGGCTCCATGCGGAACCAACATTCTGTTTTCATGTAGCATGGTTTTAGCAAGGGACGCCCATGGCATGAGCATTACAAGGTAGCCCATTTTCCTCCAGAGGTCTGTGTGCAAAACCGATCAAAGCTTCTGAGGATCTCTGTGCTAGACTATATTCTGACCACACTGCCAATTTAGCTCGCATCATCCTTTCCTCTGTGTCTCCTTTTCCTCCCTTTTTCTGATGCCTGAGGCTGCTCTGTGCTGAAAGGTAATAGGGTGTAACAGTTTTCCCTGACACTAACTAACACGTTCCATTTCTTTTCACAACTGTCAGGTTTCCAGATTCATTAAACTCGTACAGCAGGCACATGTTGCTCATTTGGGGGTTGCTACAAGACTCCCATTATGTTGCTTGCTTATTCCAATGCTCACAGATTTTAAACGAGTGGGTGTCCTCTTTGTTTACAAATGGTGAAAGATGCTTAACTGAGAATGATCCAAAAGACTGATTCAAATAACTATGGGGTGACTTTTGGCTTCTTTTTAAAAAATGAATATTAGATGCAGGGACTTCTGATACCTGTACTGATTTTAGAGTTGCTGAAGTTACCACAAGGAGTTCTTCATTTGGATTTATATACCCAGTTGTTTTGTTAATGGTAATGTGACTTCTTGGCGTTATCTTGTGGCAATGGCTCTGTGGCAACTGAGACTGTCTCACTGCATCCCCAGTACGGCTGATCTTTCTGGGCAAGCGATGGCTAGGCAGGCAGCCATGCTATAAACTCAGTCACAGATCTGGCCAGAACCTCTCCCTGAAGTTATTTTATAACTTCAGCATCGGGAAAGGCAGCATCATAGTTTTGGAATTTGCTGTGAACTGAAGATATAGTAGACTGGATCCAGTCTTTTGATGGAAGGTTTTCCTTCATTGGAGGGAGTATTTGGAGCTCAGATTTGGTATGCAATCATAAAACGTTGTGGGAGAAATTAACGTAATGCCATGGCAATAATTCGATTATCAGAAGCATTTCATCTTGCACACGCCTCCCCCCGGGTGTGCTTATTTGAGGGTTCTGTTCACCTGACTCCTACTCAGAGTAGATCCATTGAAACCAATGGACTTAATTTAGTCATGACTGAATCCATTGATTTCATTGCATCTAATCTGCATATGACTTAATTGGATACAACCCCAATGTATTCATAATCCCCCTGGTGGTGGTGTTTTGCTTGTACTTTCCTGTTTCGTGTAATGACAACTTTGGGGCAAATTTTCATTATTGTGTCCCCATTTCCTTAGTTAATTCCTTTTTTTGCGGCATTTTGAAACAATATCCCTTTAGGTCTGACATCTTGCCAAAAATTATCCTAGATTTCCCACACTGATGGTGAGCCATATGTTAGTACTAATTATATAAATGAGATATTGTGTAAAATGGAACTCGCTTAAACACTTAGCATTCATTTGTATAATTCCTTAAAGCGCTATCTCAGATAAGAGCTGGAGGTGGAAAAGGAGAAGTACAGATTTTGAGCAGATGCGAATAGCTTTTCGCGGCTATCCATTGTCTTTATTTGTCTAAGTATGTGAAGTGCTGATTCTTCAAATGCTTTCTTTCAGACAACAAAACTACCAGCATAAGAATTGCTGTTTGTGCCCAGAGAAATACTGAAGACTCATTAAAGCCTTTCCAATTGATTAAAAAAAAGCGCATCCCTTAGCATTGTAGATACTATGGCAATCGTGTACTGTCTTGTCTTTTACATAATGAAAGAAGCAATTGCTTTGCCCTGTGTGCATTTGGAGGGGTAGGCATGTGGAATAGCCATATTATTAATAATAGCAACTACTAAATAAGAAAACTAAAATAGAGAGCTATTTTCTTTTTATTTATACTACCTTTCTTATTTAAAACTGGAGCAGAGATGGGGAGCTCACAACCTCTAGAAGAAGTACATTTAATTTAAGCAAAAGAAAAGAAAATTATGCTCTTAATTACACTTACAGTCATACCTCATGTTACAGACGCTTCAGGTTGCACGTTTTCGGGTTGTGCATTGTGCTGAACCCGGAAGTACTGGAAAGGGTTACTTACGGGTTTCAGCGCTCGCGCATTCGCAGAAGCACTAAATTATGCTTTGCGCATGCGCAGAAGTGCTGAATCGCGACCCGCATGGATCACGTTCGCAACCCGAGCGTCCACTGTATAAGCTCTGTGCGGGTAGGATGAAGTGTGGTATAAATAGATTCCCAAAGCAGAAGGACTAACTAGATGGTGGAGTATTGCTTTAGTGGAGTGTGGGTGATAACTTTTTTTAAAAGCTAGATGATTGCTTTTCTGCTAGAGTGGTAGTTGTGTGGGCAGCCCTGTGTTTAAAGATTAAGGACTCTGATTAAAAATAGTCTTTAAAAGTTCACAAAATGATAAAAGCATGTGGGCCTGAAAGTTGTGCTGCTGATTATTGGTTCACGTCCCAGGTACTATCCAATACGCACTTGTGAATTTTTTCCCCCAGCCATATTCTGCAGCAGCTGGAGAAAGCATTTGCTAGAGAAAGGGTATTATTTTCCAAGAGGTAATCTATTGTGGCTTGAAAATTATCGCCAGGGAAAATGATGTTCCAGGATAAATTTGCTGCTACTCTGCAGTAAAATATTACCACTGGCAACCAGAAATAATGGGGGCTACCAAACACAGCCATAATTGGTGCCCCCTCCCGCTGCTGTCCAAAGATGGATTATTTGAACTAGGCGTATTATCTGAACTAGCTAAACATAGTTCACCTGTCATGTACGGTAGCCACAAGCACTCAGTAAATCTCTTTATTTTGCTATCGGCCCAGGACAGCACAGCAAAAACAAGGGCAGCCTGTCATGCTGTATTCACCTTCATGGGTTAATAGGACATGTAGGCCTGGCTAAGTGCCCACCAGTTATTCTAGGCAGTGAAATCCAGGCTTGTAACTTGCGTTCTAGGGGTGGGCGTTTATCTTCCTTTATTACTGGAATGCTTATTTATTGTGTGAGTCCCACAATATGGCTCTCCTTTTCTTTTTAATGAAGAGAACTGCTGTGAAGAATCACGTTCCTGTGTGGCTTCTGGTTAAGAATCTGTTCTCTGCAAGTAATTCGCTACCTCTGTCTTGTCACATGTGGAATATTTTCTTTTTATTACTCTGCCTTTGGTGGGTGTTTTGTTTTTTAGCCTCGCCTCCCTGTGCACTTCAGAAGTAGTTTGTGTAGACAGTGAAATTAGCCATGCCTTCATCAAAATCAATTTATAATATCCCATTATATAATGGCACATGTTGAGCCATTAGTGCTGTTGAAGGTTGAAGGACATGCTGTAATGAGTCATTGGTTAAAAGCAATGATGTAAATGGAATCTTCAAGGAACTTCAAGAAATTCATATTTAATTACATCTGACAGGATGCTCTATTGCTTTACATTGGTGTAAATCCCATAAATGTCAGTTGAACTTATTTCCAGGACGTGTGTTTACCATCGTAAAGGTAAGGGAGTAGGGATCTGGGGTGATATAATTTAAAATGTGGTCTCAGTATCCTTCAGCAAGCACCTTACCTCTCTGTTTAAAAATGTGCTTTTCTGAAGTCTGCAGGAATCTTCCAACCAAAACTCTCCACTATGACCTGTCCATCTTGGGTGCCCTGCTCGGCATAGTTATTCAACTGAGTTATTCAAGCCCCTTCGCCACGGCAAGGCAGTGATCCATGAAGTGGAGTGATCCATGAAGAGGATGATTATCAATAATGATAATTTATTCTTTATACCCCCACCATCTGGGGTATAAACGTCCCTAAACAGGGCTGCCTTCAGATGTCTTCTAAAAGTCAGATAGTTGTTTATCTCTTTGACATCTGAGGGGAGGGCGTTCCACAGGGTGGATGCCACTACCGAGAAGGCCTTGTAACTTACCGAGAAGGCCCTCCTGCTGGCTCCCTGTAACCTCACGTCTCGCAGTGAGGGAACCGCCAGAAGGCCCTCGGAGCTGGACCTCAGTGAACAATGGGGGTGGAGATGCTCCTTCAGGTATACAGGGCCGAGGCCGTTTAGGGCTTTAAAGGTCAGCACCATCACTTTGAATTGTGCTCAGAAACCTACTGGGAGCCAATGTAGGTCTTTCAGGACCAGTGTTATGTGGTCTCGGTGGCCACTCCCAGTCACCAGTCTAGCTGCCGCATTCTGGATTAGTTGTAGTTTCCGGGTCACCTTCAACTGTAGCCCCACGTAGAGCGCAGAGAGTAGAGAGTCTCTTTTGTGATTGTCTCCATCTGCACTATATATTTAAAGTAGTATCATGCCACTTTAAACAGTCATGGTTTCCCCCAGAGAATCATGGGAATTGTAGTTTGTTAACTCAGTGTTGTTAGGGGGTCTCTGTTCCCCCCACAGACCTACAGTTCTCAGAGTGGTTTAACAATGAATATACAGAGGCAAGGAAAAACAGTGTAGTTGGACATGCACTCTGGAATTTAAGAAGGCTGATTTCAAAAAGTTTCAGGAACTATTAGGTAAGATCCCATGATCTCAAATACTCAAAGAGAAGGGAGTGCAAGGTGGATGGGGGTTTCTTAAAGGTGAAATATTAAAGATACAAAGGCAGACAATTCCAACAAGAAAGAAAAAATGGGAGGCAGTGACTACACTATTATAGCTTTTGCTATTTTTATCTTTTTATTTATTTGTGATTTGTATTTTGATTTATTAATTGTAAGTTTCCTTGATAATATTCTGTGTTGGGAGGTTATTAATTATTAAATTGTTTAAGAAGAAGAAGAAGAGGAGTTTGGATTTGATATCCCGCCTTTCACTCCCCTTCAGGAGTCTCAAAGCGCCTAAAAATCTCCTTTCCCTTCCTCCCCCACAACAAACACTCTGTGAGGTGAGTGGGGCTGAGAGACTTCAAAGAAGTGTGACTGGCCCAAGGTCACCCAGCAGCTGCATGTGGAGGAGCGGAGACACGAACCCGGTTCCCCAGATTACGCGACTACCGCTCTTAACCACTACACCACAATTCTAAGCATTTGAGGAGGGAAATGTCATTTAAGGATGATAATCTTTATTTGCTTCAACTGAAGTTGCCATGGAGTGATTCTTAGTTGGCTTTGTAAGCATGGCATGGAGAACCTTTGGCCCTCCAGATATTACTGAACCACAACACCCATAATCCCCAACGATTGACCATGCTTGCTGGGGCTGATGGGAGTTGTATTTCAGTCAATGGATCCTCACACCTGCTGCAAGCAATTAACAGCAGTTTGAATTTGTCCATTATCTTTTATCTTTATTAATTCTGATTCCTTTGTCTGCTGTGGCATTAAATCTATATCAGGGGTAGGAAACTGGAAGCCTGCCAGATGGTGTTAGACTCCAGCTCCTATCAGCTCTAGCTAATGCTCAGTTGACTGAATCATGCCCCAAATATGTTGAAAGCACATACTCGGCTTTCAGATGTTAAAACAAAGAATAGCAGAAGGAGCTCAAAATTACAACATTTACCAGCTTCTCTTTTAGGCAAATCCAGTTGTCTTGCAAAATTCACACTAGGGTGCTGTCATTGGTGATCATGCCCAGCATGGCCTCTTCTGACTTCTAGTGGATATCCAAAGGCTTTTCCTGCCCTGCTTCCAGAAATCCTTTTAACAGCAGGTGCCAGAGACTGAACCCTGGGGCTCTGCACATGCAAAGTAGCATACTTTTCCGTGTATAAGACATATTTTTTTTATTCCAAAATCATGTTCAAAGTCAGGGGTCGTCTTATACATGGGTGGTGCATTGTGGGGCAGTGGGGCAGGTTGCTGCTGTGAGTTGTAGATTGTTATTGGTGGCAGCTGCAAGGGCTGTTGTTGATTGGCTGTCGTTGCAGCAATAGTGCAGTCGATTTGCTGCTTCTTTGTTTTTTTTAGTGATGGGATAGAGGGTAGGTTGCTCTGGCAACATGTGCGAATGTTTTTTGGCCTTTCCTCCTAAAAAAAGCTCAACAATGCTTGTCCCCCCCCCCCCAAAGCTCAACAACTGTGGGCAATCCTCCCCCCAAAAGCTCAACAACTTTGGGGAATCTCTCCCCCCAGTTTCTTAATTTTGAGTCCCCCCAAATAGGAGCGTGTTATACGTGGGGGTGTGTTATACACAGAAAAGTACGGTATATGTTTTCTGACTGAGTTTTTCCACCTGTCTCCTGACTGTGGTTGGCACGGTGAAAAGTGAGATTTGAACCCACCACCCAGTCAGTGCCACAACAGCAAAGTCTTGTGACCAAGCTACACCTGCTGAAAAAGCACAGCCTCTCATTCTCTTCTGGCAGAGGAAACACAGCTGGTGCTTGAAGCAGTGGCTGAAAAAGCAGCATACGGTGTTCAGCTGTTGACTATCTCTCAGAAAAGATTGTCCGTTGTTTCAACCAAAGCAGAACACAGATTGTAAAGGATCCAGGTAAATCAGCTTCAGCAGCTGAACTTCTAGCACGTTCTCGAGAATCTTGTCCAAGGATGGAGAACCAGAGGCTCCTGGAAAATGCTGTCTCTCTGCGTGTGTCTTACAATTTCCCCTTTTAATGGCATAGGAATTTATACCCGCCATGCAAAGTAGCATCAATCACTTCAGACCAAGTCAGTCTTTCTGAATTAGCCCTGATTGGTTAGGATGGATAACATCAAGCCAGCTTGTCGTTGGTTGAACCTTTCTTGGAAGCCTTAATTTGCCATCCTTCATTGCCTCATGCAAAATGGATTGGGCAAAGTGCAAAGCATAGACTGGTTACAAGGAAACTTGGGAGGGTTGTGAAAGTGAAATCACAGTGAGTTCTTTCTCGAGTTTCTAATCTAGCATTTGAAGGAGGTGTTGTGTGTACATGGTGTATCAACAGCTTGCACACTTCACCATTGATAAGATGCGCAGGTTTCTCCATTGCAAGTTACGTTACGTTGCAGAGAGAGAGAAAAAGGAATTATTTCCCTCTTCCTTTCCCTCTGTTTGCTTCGTCCTTACAGAGAAGTCGGAGCATCTAATTCCTACAAAATAATAAATCACATCTGAGTTTGGCTTGAGTTCTTCTAAACTTGCTTTGTAAAAATCCTTGACCAGCAGAGGGCTTCTTTCCCTGGAAATGAGCTTTCCTGATGGAGAGTTTGAGGAAAAGGTGTACATGCATGGTAACATTTCTCTCCCTATCTCTTTCTGGTTTTCATGCCCTTTGATCACTGGTTAACACTTCTCAATATGAAGGGCGGGAAACCTGTGGCCCTCCAGATGTTGGATTCCCATCTCCCACCAACATCTGGTGGCCGGTTATCAAGGATTATGAGATTTGTAGTCCTGCAACCTCATGAAGGCTACAGCTTCTCCATCCCTGCTCAAAGCTATGGGATTAGGCCTAATGGAGCACAAAAATCAGAATATTGTGATGCAATGTTCAGTGTTGCTGATGTACCTTCATTTGCCATGACCTTTCTGTATGGCCTATGAACTATGGATAATTCTGTTCCTAACAAGGTGATGTTTGATCTATCATACTTTAGAGCTTTCAAAGATCAGCACAGAATACATGAAAACTTTTCACAGTTGGCCCTAAGCTTTGTCTAATAGGATAAAAACCCAAGAGTTGTTACCCTGCACATTCAAGTTGTAAGGAGTCAGTGTGTTCTATCAGGTTTAAGTATGATGTTTGGGAGACTGGGATTCAAATAATGGTTGCCTTCTTTGAGTGACCTGGGAAAAGCCTTCTCTTTTGTCTGCAAAATGGGATTCTGAATTGCCAACTTCACAAGATCATTATGAGGGCAAATGTGCAGCAGTAATATAAAAGTTCTGCATGCTACATAAATGTTCCATCATCATGCAGCAGTAGAATGTGTAAGTTTTTAATTAATACTTTTAATTAGTTTTGGAGAACATTTTTCTTTGCAATTATAGTAACAATGAGCTCCTTCTTTGTGTATTCCTTTATATCGGGTGCCACTTATCCGCAGGGCGAGCTTGCAGTCATGTAAATGCATCAAGGCAGCTACGCTGCAGTGCATATTCATGTCATTTTCAAGAACAAGCAATTTGTACTTCTGCCACTCTGCCGGTGAATAACATCGGACATTCTCACAGTGTGTGACAGAGATGGAGAGCAGTTTCCTAATGGCACATCACAAGACGGCCTGGTTATAGATGTGCTGGCTTTATTGATTTGGCACATGGGTGGACTCCAGCATTGCTATGGACCCCTACTGACTTCTAGAGTACTCCAGTTGGGCACAGCAGTTTGCCAGTATTATTAGTTTCCAGCTCAAAGGCTGAGAGCGCACTTCCATCATGTTCATGAAGCTGCAAACATAGGGTTAAGATAGCTCATCTATTTAGTCCATCTGGTGTAGCATTCCATCTCTGGGGTCTACACTAACTCTACGTCATTGGTGCTTTGGTTGTAAAAATACCTTTGTAAGGTACAGGCAGAGTCCTTGCTTCTGTGCATTTGATGCATACACATGCACATTGTAGTAAGCAAGCATAGGGCAGACTTCAAACCGGAGGTTCAAAAAGCTGTTTGAAAGCCCTTTTGCAGACAGCCCTGAGGTTTATGGAGCAGTGTGAGGCTGTTTGCAAAAGAGCTTTCAAACAGCCCTGCGCTTTGAAGCCCCAACAGTTGGGGTTTCAAAGTGCAACATCGCCTGACATCATAGCCTTTCCATGTGGCTTCCCAGGGTTGGAAATAAGGATAAGGATCTGGCCACTAGTCAGGAAACTTTCCCCACCCCTGGGTGGTAAAGCATGGCTATAGCCACCCGTAGAGTTCAGCTAGACTGTTAGTTTCCTTATAGGCACACAGTTTGCAGCTGGAAAAAACATACACACAATGCTATTTAATTTTTTGCATCTGAGTTAGAGTGTCACATGTGAAAACCAGTTCTAACCTTTATTGACCTGATCAAAACCAAACAAGCTATAACCACAACCAAAGCGGAGGCTTGGGAAGGACTCTGGCACTTTCACTTTTAACCTGTTTCCTTGTATCTTGTCCCCCCCCCCCCAATGATCTCAAGGTGAGTAGGTGATCCTATTTTGATGCATTTTTAAAAAGCACACCTACTCTGTATTTGTCCCATCAATTCTGAGCAATTGCTATTTTCTTAGGGCAACTTTTTAAAAGAAAACATTTTTATCTCACCTAATCTCTGAAGAGCACAGGGTAGTGGACACTTAACTATCAAAGCCAAATGTACATTTTTGAATTTGGGCTAGTGAGGCGGTGGGTAGAACAATAGGTTTGGTGAAAAAGCCTGTTTATTGCAATTTTCCTTCCAGTCTGAAATTGATTTAATTTTAATGCAGCTCTTCTATCAACTTCCCAGATCTTAAATTCCACACGTGTTTGGAATAATTTATTCCTTTGGAATATATGAAATAATTTTCAAATTAATCATGCCACTGGCTGAGTAAATAAGGAACAACAATAGCATATGTATTAACGATGGTGTTGTCAAAGTTCAGCCTATAGCTAACACCCTAAGGAGTCAGTTCCAAGTTTATAAAACTAACTTACATTTTTAAAACAGACAAATGAATGTTAGCATGTTGGTGAGCTTTCCCCACTTGAGATGAAAGTGTTAAAAACTCAAGCTACCCCCAAGGAGAGAGGGACAAACGGTAGCAGCTAACATGTCATAGCCCGAGGAAGCCAGAGGAGCAGTCAGAATGTTTTGTAATAAAAGTGTAAAGCCGTTAAAATAGTTTCAGAAAGCTTTCTGTGATGTCTAAGGATGCAAAAGGATTGCCAGTTAGACGGAGCACCATGGATCTTGTGAATTGCCATCTTCTTTTAGTGGAGTGTGGAGGGCAGGGTGGGGGAAAGATGGATAACAAAGTCGACAAGTAAATACATGCTACATAAATATGCATAAATCCATTACCATCTGCCATGTTGTCCAATTTGAGAAGGTTGTCTTTCAGTGTCTGCCACATAAATCAGTTTAAATCAGGTTTGTCTGGGGTGGTGGCTGAAGTGCTAGTAAATAATACACAGAGTACTGTTGTTTACTCCCCCCCCCCCCGCAAACATGTATTTAGTCAAGATTTACTTTGTTGTTTACTCGCGAAAATGGAATCTGTGGGTTTCGATCATGAAAGTACGTTACCATGAATTGTTGTTGGCTAGCCATTTTGCTAAACAATCTAATATAATTTATACGGCATGTAGAAAATTATGATTGTAAATAATTGGCTTTTAAAGTGCTGCTTCTATGATTTGCATACCTGTTCTGTTCGATTCCCCCATTGCCATAATATTTTATAGCAGTCCATTAATACGTTAAGGAGCGTGTCTGGGCAGAATCCAAATAAATGAGTCATCTCCCTTGATATGTTGCTTTATATGTGTCCTAAGGAGAGCGGAAGAAGCACACATTTCTAAGTTCCAGTCCCAAACATTGTGGATACAGTCCGAAAGCCTGAATTTTCAGTTCAGTCCTTCAACAGCTTTCAGGACTAGGGTAGGTAAACTAAGGGTAGGTAAACTAAGGCCCAGGGTCCGGATCTGGCCCAACTGCCTTCTAAATCCGGCCCGCGGACGGTCCGGAAATCAGCTTTTTTTTACATGAGTAGAAGGTGTCCTTTTATTTAAAATGCACCTCTGGGTTATTTGTGGGCATAGGAATTTGTTCATTCCACCCCCCAAATATAGTCTAATGGGGCCTTGCACTGCCGCTGCACGATTTCTGTTCTCATCCTGAAGCAAAGTTCTTAACCCGAGGTACTATTTCTGGGTTAGCGGAGTCTGTAACCTGAAGCGTATGTAAGCCGAGGTACCACTGTACTCCAAAACTCCAGATGACACCACTCAGCAGTCATATGTAGATGTTAAATGGCATGGGAGATAGAAGTAAACCCACACTGAAGGCTCCATGGGGCCAAAGAACACTCCTCAATCATCACCCTATGGAAATGACCATCCAAGGTGGACTGGAACCACCGCAAAGCGGTGCCACCAACACGGCCAACTCAGGACCGCCACTACATAAGGATGCCATGGTTGACAGTACTGAAAGCCACTGAGAGGTTGAGAATTAACAGGGACACAGACATAAGTCATCATAGGGTGACCAAAGCAAAACTGAGCATAAACCCTGACCGACAGGGATCTAGAAAATAGTGTTTCCTCTGGGGAGTGCATTTCACAAGCATCTCCCTGTTGGACCACAAGGTGCCTACTCCTTATTTTAATGAAGCATAACTAGGTAACATGATGCACATTTTAAGGGAAACAGCATGATTTAAATTCACTAGGCTATATCTGACTTCCCAGTATGCCATTTCCTGGGTTGGTATGAATGATGTTCAGTTATATTTGTACAGTTATTGAGTACTTTCTGATGTATTTAAAAACCTGGATTTTATTTCTACTACTGTTGAAGACTTTTCTCTGTGATTTATTGCCATATCTAGCATGCATTTGTTCCCTTGCGTAAGATCACCATTTGGAATACAGATTATAAAGTTAAGAGCTTTAATTTTCTGCCCCTCAATTTCTACATATATAAAATAAAGGCTTCTGATATTTAGCATAGCTCATAGTGATGTTGTAGATTATCATACGTACAGCACATTGAGAAGCCTAAGTAGATGGTGCTAGATGAGTGTGGAAATAATTGTCCATACTATGAATTTAATTTAGCAGAACTCAAGGGCATCTGAAGATGTTTCCTTGAGCTAATATGTGAAAAGAATAAAGCCCCCCTTATAAATTAGGTCATTTGTTATTATTTTATAGCTTGAATGGCAGGGAACAGGAACAAAAAAATTGCCCTTAAACCAATTTGAATGTTACTCAAGATAAATAAAAGGCTGAGGCAGTTGCTGACCGGCTCTTGACAAACAACTGAAGCCAAAAATGGCCATTGAGTTGTCGCTTAAGGACTTAATGGAGGAGATCGTTCAAATCAAAGAAACAGTAAACAAGGTAGATGGAATTTTACCCAGGTTCAAATTAAGATAGCCCAGATGAAAGTCAGTGTAAATGAAATTAAAGGGAAAGGGGAATGAAGTTGAAAGATCAGCTGTTATATGTGAAAGGATGAATTGCTTATTGAATCACGTTTCTAGAACAATCCTTGGAAGGCAAAGGGAACAGGAGTGGTGCAGAATTGAGTGAAAAATGTGGCCATCCGAATTCATTGAAAAGTGGAGTATAAACAAGGATAAAGTAAAATATGCTACCCCTTAATAAGCTCAAAATGATAGGGTTGGTTCTGCATGAAAATGAACAGGAAATAGCTGATTTTGAAAGAGACAGTGCACAGAGCACATGCAGATCTTTATTACCTACAGATGGAAAACAGCCCTGTGCCTAGTTATGCTTAAGCAGGTTCACTGAAATAAGTGGTAAGAGAATGTTTAGGTATATTGAAGACTGCAGACGAGAACCCCAGACTAAAGTCAAATGTATAAGGCTGCAGTCCCATAGACACACACCTGGGGAATAAATCCCACTAAACTCAATGGGACTTCCTTCTAAGTAGATGTGTATAAGATTGCGCTCTAATTTTGTTGAAATGCCAACAACTGGAATAGAGATCTTGGGTAAACTGGTTTTGCAAGGATTCCTATTCACCATATGTATATGGATCTCTTGAAATTGCCCCTGCATGGACATAGCATAGGCCAACGTGAACTGAAGTTCAGAAGTTAGGTCAGGGACTGGGAATCTTTTTCAGCCTGAGGACCAAATGCCAGTGGTGGATAGGGCCAAAGGCAAAAAGTAAGTGGAGCAACAGAAGTGACATTGTACAGTAATCTACATTGCAGCCACATGAAAGCCAGAGGTTCAGCTAAGTGCATGGATGGACATCTCTCCATCTTCCATTCAGGCAAGCAAGGACACATTCCAACTCTGCAAAAGCATTTGAGGAATGTGTGGGACATGGCGTGGCCTTCAGAGAGTCCCGAGGTTCAGACAGAGACCTGGAGGGTTACAGGTGAGTTTCCTCACCCCAGAGTTGCACCATAGCATTCTGTATTTCTTTCAAAAATGATTTGGGATTTATCTCAAATTCTGTTTTAAACCAGATTGATGTTGATCAGACATGATGCTCAACATGACTAGAGGCAAGTAGGGTGGATGAAAAGGAAATGAGGATTTCTTTTTAACGCCTCAGTGTGGCAAACTGTGTTCTGTATGCAAGCTCACCATGTAGATCGACCTTTAGTGCAAAAAATTGTTTCCCTGCTGCTGCCAAGATAAAATGGTTTTTCATTAAATATATATCATATGTTAACTTTTTCTTGGCTTTTAAGAGCTTGTTAAAAAAGCAGAGTATAAATCCCTCAGATAATTAACTAAATGGATAGCCATAATTAAGCTATTGCGGTACCTGATATTGTTTCTGGTTGGCTACTTGATTTTGAGTGCATGTTGATGGAGGGTCTGTGTTTATTGAAGAGTGTCAGGCAATAGCTTCCCTTCTTTCTGATATGGTACATTGATTTGTATATGATTGTATACTTATCCGTGGTCCAAAACATACAATGATAGGCTTTTCTGTTTTTGAAGCGAACTTGGCCAGTGTTTTAATCTTAAAAAAAAAAAACCTCCCTCTCTCTGTGTTCAGTTTATGACGTGTGGCTGTTCCAGCTCTGCTACTTTGCTTTGTGCTTCGCACAGTAGCTACAGTGGCTGCGTTAATTAAATAGATATGTCAAAGCAATGAAGCTAGTGCCTGCTGCTATTGGATATAGGCAGTGAGAGTTACAGCAAATGGATCCATACAGATCTATTAGCCATATAACACCAGTGCAGTGTAAAGGGAAAGAAGAAAGGGCAGAAACTGGATGGTGGTTCTCGAAGCTAATCAATTTTAATGCAAAGCAAAAAGAAAAGGGGTGTGGGAGTGTTTCTCTGGCTGTGGTCATGTAGAAAGGTGAATGGATAATAATAGCCTAAGATGAGGAAATGAGTAGAATATAAATGTTAGGGCTGAGCACAATGCCTCATTTGAGTGCCTTGTTCATAAGCAATAAATTCTGGGAGGCTATTTTGAATTATGGGTAGGGTCAGAATTTGAACATGAGGCTCAAAGCTGCCCTCACATTGCAGTGGCTGGTGACAGATGCTATTACCCCCTTAAAGCTTCTTGGGGGGCTTTTGAAGAAAATAATGGTGGCCTTCAGCCAGCTGCTACAGGGAGGTACTTTGGGGGGCAAAGAAAGAGCCCAAACTTTGCTCCTCTAACCCTTGGGATTTTCTGGGAGGGGCGATTGTTACCTTTCCATGTGCCTCCCTCCCAAATTTGAGCTGATTTTGACTCAGTAGCAATTTTATGGCTCTGAAGAGGGTAATATGCATTGGAGAATGTTCAGATGCTCTTCAGAGCGATCTAATTTAGCATGTTTATCCTACTTATATATGATAAAAGGTAAAGGACCCCTAACAGTCAAGTCCAGTCGCAAAAGAATCTGGGGTTGCGGCACTCATCTCGCTTTACAGGTCGAGGGAGCCGGTGTTTGTCTGCAGACAGTTTTTCCAGGTCATGTGGCCAACATGACTAAGCCGCTTCTGGCGAGCCAGAGCAGCGCACGGAAACGCCGTTTACCTTCCCGCCGGAGCGGTACCTATTTATCTACTTGCACTTGACGTGCTTTCGAACTGGTAGGTTGGCAGGAGCAGGGACCAAGCGACGGGAGCTCACCCAGTCTCAGGGATTCGAACCACTGACCTTCTGGTCGGCAAGTCCTAGGCTCTGTGGTTTAACCCACAGCGCCACCCGCATCCCTTATATATGGTAAAAACAGCTAAAAACTTTGAAATCCAGTGTACAGCAGCTGTGCAGTAACCATGCTAGGGGATTATTAGGGGTGGAAATTTAAATTGTCAGTGTCATAATGCTTCCATACAAATCCCTTGGGTTGGTTGCACTTTGAATACTGTGTACAGTTGTCATTGTCACACCTGAAAAATAATAACGTAGAGCTAGAAATGCTGCAGAAAAGGTCAATCAAAATAGTGGGGTGGAGAAAGTGGACGGAGAGATGGTTTCCTCCTTTTCTCCTAAACCCCTCAGTGAGTTAGGGACTTCACCTGCAGGCGAAGACAAGCTCTGGCAGATTGAGCAGACGAGACCAACGGTGGGTCCAGTGGTCAAGAAAGCAGTTTCTGCATGTGCTGTAGAGGGAAGTGAGGGGCAGAAGGGGCTCATCAACTTGGGAAGGTAGCCCATCTAGGAGAAGGAAAACTCTGATCCTAAAGTTCTGCTGCCTTGCAGGATATCTTTGGGAGAAGAAAAGGTTAAGGAGTAATCCAGAGTAGAGTCCCTAAGGCGGTTGGGTGGGCCTCCTTCTGGCAATTCCTGCAGTCCAACTAGTGCCAAACGTATTGCTCTGCTTTCCTTTGGACCACATCAGTGATGCTGAGAGAGGCTGTTGTCGTTTGGGCAGCTCAGGACCTCCATATACACTGGGACGTCACTTGAGTGCTGCAAACAGTGCACTGTTTGCACTGACTTCAGTCCGGAGGTGCATTCCATTGTCTCTCAAGACAGAATTTGATCCTTGCAGAGACAGAAGCTCTCAGTATGCTCATACTTCCAACACTGATGTCCAGTTCTGCATAGGTTTCTGTGCATGTTGTGTAACAAGTTGAGTTTGTTTAAAGGAGGTGCTGGCCCAAGACGTGTTTTCTGTTGGTTGTTTCCATTGTCTGCGACACATTCTTTGAAAATCTATAGTCTTATAGATACTATTTATTTGAACAGAGTTTGTGTAGGAACATTCCCCATGGGTTGTATCCACTGCTTGCATTCTTGAGGCGCTAAAATAAATAATGAAAACTGCCATCGGGCCAGGATTTGTTATTGATTTTTTTTTAAAAAAAGCTAAAGATATCTGATACTTTTAGAGATCACTGTCTTTACTGTGTCATGCACACTTATGCCTGCTTTTGCAATAAATAAACAACCAAAGCTTTCTTTAAGGCCCAGAGGATGAAAATGACGCAACATTCATTGGCCATTACATTTTGAATATGGAGCTGCTGTCCTCACACTTTGCGGTCTGATAAAATAGTAAATGAGGAATGAAAATGAGAGAGTGTGGTATGTCAAATATTCTTTAGGAACCTCCATACCACGTGTTAATTCACTTCTGATTTTGAATGGACATTTATTTTTCTTTAATAACAGGTAATGAATTAAAAAATAGCTGCATTTTTTTTTAAAAAAAGATTATTTGTCTTCCCAATGATTTTGTACTGTATTTTGCGAGTTTACCTAAGAGACCCATCATGCTCCTAACCTTTCAATACTGGGACCCACTTCAAAGTCCATAATAGTTTAGCTACCAGTGAATTCTAAAATAATGCTCCAGTTATAGGATGATTTTTTAAAAAATAGCAGCAGGGTGCTATAAGGCAGAGTTTGTGTCTGTTTTACTTATGGAGCTGAATCTCTCTTCCAGCCGTTGGCAAGTTTACCTGCTGATTCGCAACCTAAGCCAATCCCGCCAGATGCCGCTGTGCTGCAGTGCTGGTTCAGAGATGTGAACACGAACTGGAAGGGTTGTACCGTCCGAAACCCTGCTGATTAATTCTTATAAAAAGCTGAAGGAAATTGCAGCGTGTGCCCTGTGACCCGACCCAAGTCAGTGTGAGTCACCAAGGGAGCCCTGATTAATCAGAGTGATCTGCTCAATATGAGAGGCAATACTCCAGTGCAGAATATTGTACTCGCTGCTATGCACGCTATGTCATTTGTACAGTGTGACAGTATCGCAGCAGTGAGGAGAGAGGGGGGGAAAGCAATTGAAAAGTGAGGCCATAGGAAGAGATCAGAGACTATGATGATGATGGTGGTGGTGATGGCAATGATGGTAATGATGGTGGTGATGCACAAAGGAGCAGGCATTTTAATGCTTCCATGTGTAAAAAAAAAGTGTGAATTTATACATGAATAACAGCATTCACATTCTCAGCTCTTGGAAAACAAAGGCAGGCTAGTCTCCATATTGTCAACTGTACAGTGGTACCTTGGTTTAAGCACAGCTTAGTTTATGAAAAACTTGGATTAAAAACGCTGCAAACCCGGAAATAGGTGTTTTGGTTTGTGAACTGTGCCTTGGAAGTAGAACATGTTCCACTTCTTGTTGAGTGTGTTCTATTTGTAAATCGAGTCCCCCGCTGCTATGAGAAAGCACGCCTTGGTTTAAGAATGCTTTGGTTTAAAAATGGACTTCTGGAATGGATTAAGTTCGTAAACCAAGGTACCACTGTACATGAAATGAAGTTGTTGAAGGCAGAGCTATTTTTCTAGAGAAAGAGGTGCCAGAATTTCCTCGCTCACATGGAATGGCAATGGTGTCTGTCTGAAAGCTGTCAGAACTGATTTCCGGTGAGTTCTAGCTGAATAAAATCCCTGAGCGAGTGACGGTTGTATTCCAAGCATTGGATTCAACCTAACCCCACTTCAAGGTAAGTAATTCCCATTGAATTCAGTAGGATTTCTGATAGGACAAGGTTAAGATTGTAACCCACATCTTCAGGAACAAAAAGCGCTGTCACTTTGCCAGCCCTCTTCAGATAAAATGATCACACATGTGTGATGTTTAGGGAAGCTTTTAATGTTTGATGCATTACTGTATTTTAATATTTTGTTGAAAGCCGCCCAGAGTGGCTGGGGAAGTCCAGCCAGATGGGTGGGGTATAAATAATAAATCATCATTATTATTATATATTATGATGCTGGGGATGGGGCTAGTTGTTGTAGCCCTGCTTCTCACTCACACATTCAGTGAGTGACTGTTTCTGGTGAAGGAGGCTTGGGTCTTAACCTGAAGAAATACGTACTTCAGTTCAAAGAGTAAAGTGAAAACTCTTTAGGATGAAAGTAACTTGAAAAAAGTCCTTAGATATTCAGAAGCTCCTTGGTTGCTCTTTTTCTTTGACATAAATGGCAATGATCTGGTGTGTTGTCGTTTACCGATTCCGTGCAAATGGAGCTTGTAGCTGTTTTGCTTCTCTCTGGTGCTTCTTACTGCCATGTAACACAGAGCTAAGCCAAGATTTGTTCTTAGCTACAGCACGTAGTTAGTGAGGAGGGAACTTAACCATGAGTCCTGGTTCAGATGACATGCCAAGCCAAACCTTAGTGTGGCACGGCTGTAAACCATGTTGTGCAAACAAGCTCCATGTGGAAAATGGCATGATAAATACTCAAAATTGGGCGCAATTTGCCTTACAGTGGTTGATTTGTTCAAAACCATAGTGACATCCCGTAAGTCTCTAGAGATCTTGATCAAATTCATATAAAGCAGATCCTGACATATTTTTATCAACAGTACAGTGGTACCTCTGGATGCGAACAGGATCCGTTCCAGAGCCCTGTTCACATCCTGAGTAGAACGTTTCGCCGCTTCCGTGCATGCATGTGACATCATTTTGAGCGTCTGCGCATGTGTGAGCGGCGAAACCCGGAAGTAAAGCGCTCCATTACTTCCGGGTCTCCATGGAGCGTAACCTGAAAACGCTCAACCTCAAGCATATTTAACCCCAGGTATGACTGTATTGCTGAATTTTAATGCTTCAGCCAATATGTGGAATGTTCTAAGGCATCTAGTAAGTTCAGTCATACCTTGGTTTTTGAACAGCTTAGTTTACGAACAACTTGGAACTCGAACATCGCAAACCCAGAAGGAGGTGTTCTGGTTTGCAAACTTTGCCTCGGAAGCCAAACGTCCGGCGTGACTTCTGCAGCTTCTGATTGGCTGCAGGACTCTCCTGCAGCCAATCAGAAGCTGCACCTTGGTTTCCGAATGTTTCAGAAGTCAAACGGACATCCAGAATGCATTCTGTTTGAAAACCAAGGTATGAGTGTAAAAGGTTAAACAGACAAGATAAAAGAAAAAGTTACTGAGTATTCCAGTTGGTGAATGACAGAATGGATACTATGACAGTACTTACGGTAAGCAATTAATACCAGGATATTAGCTACCGTGCTTTACACAGAAATGTATCAAAAATGTCCTACTGCTGGACTAGAAATTTACTGGTCAGTCTTATACATATAAGCAGTTGTAAAGATTACTGTTGTAAAGATTATGGAGCATAAGAAGCATGTTTCTGCACATGGAAGTTTGGAGATTCAAAAGTGATGTGATAGCTAATCAATTCTAATTCTTCTTCAGCCAGTGATTTGGTTACAACATCAAGTCTTGAGTGGCTTCTCTTTCTCGCACTGCTTCTTCAGCTTTGGTAGAGCTGCATAATAGTAGTACGTTCTCCATCCTTCATGTGTGCCAGACAGTTAGTTGTGTGTGATGCCATTTAATTGTTTGTTGCATCTCCTTTGCCAAATTATGTGTGAATAATAAATGGCAAGCAATCTTCTGTACAACAAGTTGTCTACTTCTGGGAGACACAGTTTTGGGAAAGTCAAATTCTAATACACAGTACTTCAGGTTTTGAAATCCGCACTCTGCTTATTGCAGTGCTTCAAACCATTCTGATTTCTGTATGGGCTTGTTTGCATTGTGAAATACTTACATGACGAATACATAGTAATCATATTAGAATTTCCTAAACATAGGCAGTATGAAGATAACTGCATCAAGGATACATTGCTGGTCTTACATAAGAATGTAAGAAATGATAGGATAACTGACAGGATAGCTCAGTTGGTTAGAGTGTGGGGCTGATATGTGTAAATAAACCATATATCATAAAGACACCACAGTCTCTGCTGTGCCTCATTTCCAAAGGAAACATGGATTCTGGGTAAGTGCCTGGATCCTTGGAATCTTGCACCGCTTAGAGATTGGGGTGTCTTTATATAATATATGGTTTATTTACACATCTGTTTAAGTTATATATATGAAGGGGAATGTAAGTTGAGTGGCTGATGTGCACAACAACCTGCCTTTGTGCACATTTACTAGGCCTCTTTCCTAAAGAGGGAATTGTGCACATTTCCTTGGGAAATGTGGCATATGTCGACCGAATTTTGTACATTCTCTGGTTATTATGCACAATCCCCAACAGGTCTTGGGGAATGTGCATATTGTGACTGCATTTTGTGCAGCTATGGAGCTGTCATTTATGCACCATGAAAACAACACTTGGTTATCTTGGGCTTCAGTTTGATTGTGCTTATTGCTTTCTTAAAAAAATATTTGTTTCTTTTAATACTACTGCTTTTATTATTTGTTGTTGAATCGCTATTTATTGCTTGCCCTTTCTTTTTACGATCATTTAAAAGAATGCCAGCTTAGTCATTATTAATAGAAAAGTGAGGTAGAAATATTTAAAAATAAAGTAAGTACCCTTTGGATGATAAATTTACTAATAAAACTGGCTAAGAGACTATTAGCAAGTATATAGATCTTGAATTGCCTCAGCATTTAAGTTTGAATACTGCTCTGATGCTTTCACTGTTTGCTGCTTAACCCCCATAGCCAGCAATGACATACTTTCATTTACATATGTGTATGTTTACACTCACAAGTAAAATGGATGAATAGATTCTGTAGATGGAATGAAAGAACCCTGCTAGTTTAGATTGAAATGGCTGTCACTGACATTAATTTAGATGTAGTATTGGGAAGACTCTTAAAGGTCAGGTTTCCCCTGGAGCGTTAGTTTACCCAGGACATTTTTACAGATGATGTGCTAAAGATGTAATGCATCTAATAACTATGTCTTGGGCTTCGTCTGCTTGATTCATCAAATGTTCCTCTTCAAAACTGAACAATGTACGATTGTGCCACTTGTGAAATGCAGAACGAAAGCTTTCTACAGCCAACTTGGTACTTCGTTATAGACACACATTTAAATAAGAAGATTTCGAGAAATCATTAAGATAAAAAATGATTTAGTGGCGGACGTGTTCTTTAAAAATAGGGTTAACTTGTTGCTCGAGGAAGCGGAAGTTGTTGATGGCTGGTGTTTGCTCACAGTGGACATAAGTGAAGGGTTTTTTGTTGAACAAACAAGCAAAATGGCTACAGGCACAGGATGTGGCCTGCAGCCAAAGCCTGGTTTGTTTGTTTTCATGTAAAATCATAGCGCCTAAGTGCTCTGTTGTTTCAAGAAAGAAAAAGAGAAGACAGAGATTTGTTTATGACTTCATGCCAAAAAAAATGCCGAACATATTTTTAAAAATCTCAATTCATTAAGTGACTAAAGAATACTGTGAAAACTCGATGGCTCTGGTCAGCAGTTAGTTTTAGAGGAGGACCACCCATGGGATTAGTCCCACGCCTGAAAGCGGGAGAATAGAATGGTGGGCTAGATGGGACTTTGGCCTGATTCAACATGACTCTTCTGATATTCTTAGTGCATTGCCAGCAAGTCATATTGCTAGAACTACCAAGCATTCTATGTGCATTACTTGATTTTAGGATGGCAGCTGAGGTCAGGGTGAGGAGACAGCACTTCCTGGATTAATGACTTAACCCAAGAGTGCCAGTTCCTTATCCCTTCTATGTGTTCTTAAGAGTATTATTATTATTATTTTCACAGGATGGTTCTGCAGATGCCACCATGGTGAAATTGTATGCACCCTTGTGCTTTCCAGTAGGAAGCTTGGTACATAGTAGGCATATCCTGAATTCAGCCTGTTGCTCTCTTGTAGCCAATATTTTACCGGTTCTGGCATCCCGACCAGGTCTATTGAATTCATCTCTGATGATCTCTGATTTGATGTGCCATTCATTATTTGAATGGTTTCCATTGTATTGCAGATTGTTAGGTCAGATACAATCGAAAGCGTGTCAACCCATGTCTCCCAAGCCTTGAAGGATGAAGATGGCAATAATTCTTCTAGTGTGCTAGAAGTTGCTGTCTGGAAGTTTTGAACGGGACCATGCAGTTCACACCAAGCCATGGTTTAGTGTGAAGCAGCAACAGGACTGGGAGAGAAGCGATTGAGCGGTGATATTTTCCTTCAAGTACCTGCATGCTCTCTCTTTCCTGCTCAGTCATGGTTTGGCTTAGCATGATGTGTGAACCAGGCCACTGTGCTGAAAGCCAGAGTTGGAGCTGGGCTGAGTTTGCACAGATACTGCTAGCTGCCTCCCGCCATTCATCCTATTCCCATGGAGGAGGTACAAGCTTCAATTACTACAAAAGAATTGCAACCCTTGGGCTGATTTCATTCCCTGTGAAGCATTCTTTGTGCACAGCCCATTCTGAGAAATGTGAAGTAAAATACAAACTGGCCTTTGTGTTTGATCCTAGAATTACCTTCTGTGTGTGTTGGCAGTAAAACAACATCCCTTTCAGAAGACCTCAAGGCAGTTGTTCAGCCATGACCCGTGATTCAAAAACTCTTTTAAATATTGAGATTGTTTCAAAATAAAAGGCATTTGAATTTATGATTGATTTCGGAGTAGGCACATTTAAACACCAAGCAAGAGTAAAAGCCTGCCTTGTTCAAATATTGAACTGGTGTTGAAGTTAAATTACTTGAACGCAGAGCTGCCTCATGGGAAATTGTATTCTCATTTCAGCCTCTTGTGTTCTCTTACATATTGAATGATACTTTAGTTGACAAAAGAACCTTGCAGTGTTATCTCTGTATGAGAAGGAGTTTGGCCTGTAATAAAATTAAATAATAAAAGGGACAACTTTAGTGAGTTGAAATGATTAAATCAAATCCAATTTTTTGAAAGCCAGAAATCGTCTTACAAGGGTGCAATTTGGGTGCAGGAAACCACAGTAAAAGTTGTCTTATGTTGAAAGAGCTGTGTTTGGGGGAAGTGATTTAAATAAAAATTGTTTTGAATTTGTTGTTTTTTTAAACTGAAATTTCTATCTTAGGTTCCCATTCTGTACAATTATAGAATGCAATATGATAGGGTGAATGAGAATTGTCTTTCATAATGTGCGTGTCCGTGTGTGGGGGTGTGTGGTGTGGAGGAAGTAGCTCACACAGTTTATCAAACTCTAATAAACCAGAAACTGATTGTGGATATTTAGAAGTCTTATCAGTGGATACCTAAATCATGAATATTTCTCTTTAATATTTGTTTTGTTTGTTTTTCTTTTCTTTTTTTAAAAATACATATATTGGAGTTTGTGAGTGGTATGGGATAGCAAGAAGCATATATAAATATCGTTCCATTGGGTCTGTATAAAAATGTCTTGTGTTTGGAATCAAGCAAGCAAAATCTGGCTGAAAGCTAAAATCACAGTGTTTATGTTTTATGGACAGGCTTATTTTCCATTTTCCTGTCACTTGAGAACATATTTATTTAATTGTCTATAGTTTAACAGTGATTTCTGTATGTGATCAGCTTACATTTTTTCCATCTCATGAAGGACAGGTGACAAACTCAACACTTTGTTATTCAGCCTGATACTGTACCATGTGTGATGATGCATTTTAGCCTGAATTTTTGTTAAATGAAAACAAAATATCCCAATAAGGGGAGCTGCTTCAAACTTCATTTTAATTGAAACTACTAATAGTCAGCTAAACAAAATAAAGGGCCAGGTGGCTACTTGCTATTGTAGGGAAGTCTTGCTGTTTGTATTTTTAAGGATGATGTTCAGTGTTGTGGTGCTTGTTTTTCCCTCTCTGAAGATTTGCTAAAAGGTGTATGCTTTAAAGTTTATGGGTTGCTTATATACAGCTGACTGTTGGAAGCACTGCTGTTTTTAAAACAAAAGATGGGGAATGTGTAACATTAACTTACTCGTCAAAAGAGCTTTATTCATAATTATTTTCTTGAACTGGTTGGAACTCACAAATAAACTGCTTGATGGTTATATGTGCTTTCTTGAAAACGCTATGACTCTTTTTGATGTGCAGAACCATTTTGAAATTTGTGATATTGTAGTGAAACTTTTGTACCAAATTACTGTGAATCTAGCGTCATTTTTACAAGTAGTAACTATCTCTGTGTAGTTGACAAAACTTCTAGGATGGAGTTCCCAGACAGCCTTTGCTAGGAATTGGGGGGGGGGGAGACTTTCCCTTTGCTGCCTCCCCCCCAGACCCTGGAAGCTTCTCAAGTAAAGCTACTAATATGGCGAGCATCTGTTGCTTCACTGTACTGATGTTAATTTTCGTCCCAGGTGTGCTATGTGTGTGTTCAGTCTAGGAAGAGGGCATGGGAATCCTGCCAAGCACTTTAGTTTTTCTTGGCATTTTGCCTAAGTGATGCATTTTTCCAGTTCATGAAATGAATTTCAACTTGTAACCTGTGGCACTTGGGGGTTTGAAGGTGTCAGGTGTGCCTTAAGAATAGCTCAACAAACCTGGGATCTATATGTTAAGAGTATCTTTCCTTTCTTTTCTTTTAATTATTCCCTGGCTAACAAACAGCCTAGAAAGCCAACTAGCGTGAACTCTTCAACACCTCTCCAGATTCAACAAAACTGACATTTATAGCTTTATTGTAGCGGAGACATGGCATTTCGATTGAGATTGTTTGGACTGTAGAGTGTCAATATAAATAGCTATGATTGACTTTTGTATGGAGCACATCTGGAAGCAATTTCTGGCATTCCAGCTAGATTAAAGCATGTTTAAAAGAATTTCATCAGACCATTTTTTTTTCTTCCTGGTTGTGGTGAATAAAGTTTCAAAGAAGTTTTAGCTGCTGTTCCTATTAATGCAGACCATAGTGGAGTCAAATTCAGGGCAAATGAAAAAAGCAACTCCCCGCCGTAGCAGCAAACTGCATATTAGAGGACCATGTTTAAGGAAAGTAAAATAAAACATCTGGTACAAAGAAACTGTTATTCACTATAAGTACCAATGAAATAGACCAAGATTAAGAAGCTAGAGGGACCTATTTAAGAGAGAGAGAGAGAGAGAGAGAGAGAGAGAGAGAGAGAGAGATTGATTACAACTTACAAGTGGTTAGTGGCTGAGGATGGGAGTGGAGGAAGGGATAAACATCAATTTAAAAAGGGAAATAGTTTTTTTTTAGGTGTCAGCGTAACATTAGAGTAAATTGAATAAACTAATCCAAAGTTAGTTGAAAATTAGAGCAGAATTTCACCATTATTGTATTCAATCTGCTTCCCAATGAAGTGAATGACAAAATCTGGATTGATCCCATTGTGCGCAGTTTTCCAGAGATTTTCTGTTCCTTCAGTTGTACTGAATTTTTCACAAACGGATATTAATACTGTCATTGGTAGGAACCTAAAGAATTAGTTTAAGCACAATAAAGGGCTTTGGGTATGACCATTTCTGTGAACTGTGGTCTCCCATGTTATATCACCACAATACTTTTAAAAGCCCCCTCATATTTGAAAACAGTTTGCCATGTGGTTTGTGGGAAGATGTGTAGAGGTTGCAGATACGTAAATCCATGGCTTCCTGGAGTTTTGGGAACTGGTCACCTAAGAGGTTTTTTTTAAAGTCACCAGCCAACATGTGGTTATACGCATCCCTTTTCAAATGCTATAAATTACGCTAGAAAAAAAAGTTCAGTGTTTATAAGATTCTGTGCATATCAGAAAATAATTAGTTTGCAAATTGTACTGGAATGCTAGGATTCCTAGCAGAGCAATCTATATGCTAACCAGAACACTTCTTTCACATACTGAGGCTGCAAACCACAGCACATGTATTATGATGTAAGTTCTCTTGAGCTCAGTGGGTCTTGCAGATTAAACTAGGGATGTGTGAAACTAGAAGAGCCTCCAGAGGCCAAGTGAGTGCTCCGCTTGCACTGTCTGAATTGTTTTCTGTGCCCTTACACACCCACACCAGCCACCCCTGCCACCCCCCAGTGTTAAACATACACTGCCTCTGCATGCCCACCCTCCCACTTCTTAAGAACAAAGCAGCAACAGTGGCAATGAGAGTCTTTCTTTTCACCCCATCTGCCTCTTTCACCCCCATGACCACACTGAGCGTGGTGGATTCTGGGAGGGTAGTTAGTTTAGAGTCCAGTTTCTGGAGTGCTTAAACTACAGCTCCCAGAATCTCCTGCCTTTTGCATCTCATTGCTGCTGCAATCACCGCCGCAGGACAGGGGAACAGGAGGTAGTGTATGATGCACAATGCAAGGTGACAGGAATTACTTGCCTGGTGGTGAGAGCGCTCGGGGCTGCTTCTTCTGAATGTTTGGGTGTTGACTGCTGCGGAGAAGATCTTCAGGGGTATGAAGGCTTGCATCCCATTTATAATCAGTTTGTCCAAACTCCCCATTTTTATTCTGACTGGCAGGGGTGGCACATCCCATTTGACGACTTGAGGTGAAACAGGAAATCTTGCCACCTGCCCTCCCTGCCCTGCTGCCTCCGCTTCTGATTTTGGGTGAGATATTGCCCACTGCCCGTGCTACTTCTCCCAACACAAGTGCTAGTGCCAGAGGCAGCAGGGTAGGTGGGGCACCCATCACAGCTGTCAACCTTCCCTTTTTTTGGTGGGAAATTCCCTTATTCCAGCGCCGTTTCCTGCTGCTTCCTGCTGCTATCCTGGATTGTTAGATATCCTATAGACTGTCCCCAGGACAGGTGAGACTGCTGATCCCTTATTTTTGAGGCTGCTGATCCCTTATTTTCAAATCTGAAAGTTGACAGCTATGGCACCCATGGGGGTCTCGGGGGCTTCCACCACCTTTTTCTTCTGGCCTGCTAATATATTTCTTGCAAATAATCAATCTATTTTAAATAAATCAGCCAGCAGCATATATCTATTTACTGTGTTGAGCCTCTGCATTCTGAAAGTGTGCTTCACGCTTACCTATGAAAGCTTACTATTTCCTTTTGTGTTAGAAAAATCATGATGGATTGGAACATGGCAAACAGCCATGATTCACAGCAGAGAACAGGTTCCAGCTAATTCTGAATTATGTTGGCTCTGCAGTGATAACGGGAATTGGAAGAAAAACAACAACAAGGTGTTGTTTTCTTACTGTAAGCTGGTCTCAATTACAATCTCAAGCCATATTGGTATTAAAGATGTGTAAGACTTTTGGACAATTGCACTGCAGAGGAACTCACAACTCACAATGTTTTGTATGGTGAGTGTGAATTCAGAAGTCTTGAACAGCTACTTCCTTCCACCTTTTCAGGTTTTCTGCTGCTGTAGGCATCCCTCTCAAAGGTACACATCTAAGCCAAAAAGGCAAGGAAAGCAGGCTTCCAGACCCTCCCCCACCCCAACCAGAAGCTTCTAATGGACGATCTCCAGTTATACAAATTGGAGATAGCCCTTTGGGAAATATCCAAATAAATGCACTAAAGTATCAGTAACAACAATTCTTTGCATGAACCAAAGATTCAAGCTTTCCCTACACAGATAGAAAACACAGCAATAATTTGGTCTTAGTAACGTCACTAACAGAAGAAGAAGAAGAAGAAGAAGAAGAAGAAGAAGAAGAAGAAGAAGAAGAAGAAGAAGAAGAGTTTGGATTTGATATCCCGCCTTTCACTCCCCTTCAGGAGTCTCAAAGCGGCTAACAATCTCCTTTCCCTTCCTCCCCCACAACAAACACTCTGTGAGGTGAGTGGGGCTGAGAGACTTCAGAGAAGTGTGACTAGCCCAAGGTCACCCAGCAGCTGGATGTGGAGGAGCGGAGACACGAACCCGGTCTCCCAGATTACGTGACTACCGCTCTTAACCACTACACCACACTGGCTGTGTAGATTATCGCTGTGATGAGTCATTAATATTGTCAAATCTCATTCCAGACGGTCCTGTTCTCTACTCAGCCTCCATCCTACTTGTAGTATCTTCTTGCATAGGTGCCAGCTCTATGGGACTGAGGACGCCTCAGCACACACCCCACATCCACAGTAGCCAATCAAAGTATCAGCCCCAGTCTTGAGTGGCAGGGCCTTGCTGGGTTCCCCTATGGCAGTGGCGGGCCTTGCACGCTCCTCCCAACATGTGTGTCGTATGCTGAGCGCGTGTGGGACGTTACGCTCATGTGACAAGACCCCCCCCAAGTTGGGTGGAACTTTTCGCTTCTGCCTTCTTGGCTTCTGACCTGCCTCACTTCTCTTGATCCCTTTGGTGGTCTGCTCTGATATCGTGCGGTGGTTGCAATGACAGGGGTTTTGGACCCCTCACTATGGGTTTAACTGACTTTGAAGTCAGGTGGGGCTGAGCAGCCTGAAACCAGGCAGCAAGAGAGTCAGATTCCTTAGAAACGGACATGGAATTGCAGGCTCCATTTCACAGACATTTGAATGCTACCTTGTTAATTTAGGACTAGGACCACATTGCCCAGTTGGCTAGCTTGGGCAAACGTTTCTTTGATTTTTGAAGTTGAGGGGAACTCCAAAAGTCATAAGCAGGGGCAAACAGACTGTAAACCCCCCCCCCCCTGAAGCCACCACAACTTCCTGGTATGAGAACAAAATTTGGCACACCCCCTTTTTAGGGTGGGAAGTGAATTAAGGGGCTTTGTTTGCTCCCTCTGAATTGAAATGACATGCAATTTCATGAAGCGTCCCATATTTTTCAAGAGATGTAAAACAGGGCATGAAGCAAGCAAACCCACAGGTGCAAGAAGCAAACCAATTTAACTTCAACAATTCAAATTGTGTATGTTTCCAGCTGATCTCTTCATGGGCCCTTGTATAGCTCTGTATACAAATTTATTGCTTGCTTTGCAACTGCTTTGACAAATGCGGGTTTGAATTATTGTTGTCTTAATTCGTTGTTTTAATATGGTATAATGAATTTGTTTCATAAGCTGCTTTGAGTATTCATTTGAATTGAAGGGCTGGATAGATGTATTAATAATAACAATGATGATAAGAAGGAGTTTAGGAGAATTTCTCTGGAAATTGCTAGACTATGCTTCTACAGTTATATGCAATACATTATTTTGGAGAGTTTATTGAATGATTTTCTATCATTCATTAAGGGCCACTTACCTGTGGGGTTGTGCTGCTCTATATCTGCCTTCCTGTAGCTTAAGGCCTTCAGAGACCCTTTTCTGGGTGTTCTTGTCATCTGAGCTGAGTTGGGGGGCAACAAGAGAATCCTCTCTGAGGAAGTGTTTGGTTATGGAATAGTTTCCTACAGAAGGTTCACGTACTGCTCACATTGACTTCTGAGCCCCAAGCAAACCCTTATTTACTTCTGGGGCCCAAGACTGACCTGAAATATATTACTGCCTGAGACAAAAAAACCAAGATTTCCTTCCCCACTGTATTCCATTTTCAGAAGCCAACCAGTTGAGTTGTTCTTAAAAAGCTGGTGACAGGCCTGTTAGCATATTTTCTTATATAACACAGTTGGAGTCCAGAGAGAAAAGAAACCTGATAACACTAAGGAAAAGTTAGAAGAAATGGTGTATAATTTGAGAAGAAACTGAGAGGTTTTGTTTTGCTTACATCAGGCCTTGTACAGAGTAGGAAGACACGCAACCATACATACACTGGAAAGCACTCTCAGAATCACATAGCCAATCAGAATAGATATCAGCAAATATCATGTCACGCTGCCTGGTTGCTATACAACACTTCCACTTGTTCTTGGCCTTGTCTAGTTGACTTTAACACTAACATAATTAACCCTTAAATTGCATATGGAATTAACTCTGCTGTTGCACTTGCAACAAGGCACCTGAGGGCAGCAGACTGGTTTGATAATGAGGACAGGCTGTGAACAGCACCCATAGCTCTAGCCTCCAACATCTTGCCACCACGAAGGTTTTTTTGGGAAGTAATCTACAATGAACTTAATTTTTTTTAAAAATATACCTTTCCCAAAAGACCAGAGGCCTTTTTGCTGGGAATTATGGGTAAAGAAATAAAAAATGAAGATAAAAAAGTATTTCTCTATGCCACCACAGCCGCAAGAATTATGCTGGCACAAAATTGGAAAACTGAAATTATACCTAATATAAGTGACTGGCAGGTCAAAATGATAAATTACGCCGAGCTTGACAGATTAACAGGCAGAATACGAGACCAAGATGACCAGAAATTCTAGAAAAATTGGAGCAAATTTTGGAACTATATTGGAACGGAAATATAAGAGGGACTGGCGGGATTAGAGCAACTCTACCAGCGAATAATCATAAATTTAAAAATAAATATGCAATCAGAGATTTTATTTGATACTTACCAAAAGGGTGAAGGGAAGTCAAAGGCTCGGTAGAGCCTAAAGATTATGTTTTTCTTCTTTATGATTGTATGTTTATTTTTTGTTTGCATAGCATGGAGATTAGGATGAACAATCTATGTAAGAATGTTTAATTTTGTATTTGTTTGTTTTTTAATTCTGAATAAAAATTTATCTGGCAAAAAAAAAAAAAAAACATCTTGCCCCCAATCCCTGCTCCCAGTGCCTGCCCCCTGAAGCAGTTGCCTAAGGGTAGGGCTTAGTTTTACTATACTTCATATGCTGTTTATGTTTTATTTCTTTTGATATTGTTGCTCTTTACTGTTCCTGTTTTACATATTCATGATTGTATCGTGGCCCCGGGAAAGAGGCAGTTTTCTCCACTGTGGAGGTCTGTCTCTGTGTTATCGCCAGATGAAGTTCCACAGGTACAGATGAACAGGCCATTCTCTGAAGATGAGGTGTCATAAATCCCTTTTCGAAACTGCAGGTTTAGGGGCTGGCTTTAATGAATTAAATAAGTAAGTCTGGTCCTTTCAGAATGCCAAGCCTGATTTGAATGCTGCCATTTCTGCATCCCCAGCTCCCACTCCCCCATTTTCAGGCAGCTCTGGGATGCTCTGACAACCTTCCAAATTTTTATGATTAAAAATGCAAAGAGTTTTCACAGCATTGGTCTGGTCTGTGGCCATTAGGAGGCTGCAAAGTCTTGAAAGTGTAACTGGCACTCTGCCTGGCATATTTATTGCTACTTATAAATTAGACGCTTGTGTAGGAATGCAATTTTTATGTAGGCTTTGTCTAAATGAGCCTAATAATAGATGACCAAATAGGGTTGTTATGGGCCTGCTAAATAATTATACTGCACCAAGGCTGCTTGTGAAACTAACAACAGGGGGGAGGAGAGCTATTACAAATCATGCTGAAAAGAGCACCTTGTCAAAACTTTCCACAAACAAAAGTGTATAAAAATGACAAATGCGAAATCGTGGAACGCTAATTGATGACACACCATTGCAAGACTAAAAATATCTTGACTTTTTGTTTAGTGTTACGTTAAACAGCAAATGTTGGTGTTGTGTGCACAAGTTAAAAAACTGTTCTAGGAACAACTGCCGCAATCATTAAAGTTTTCCCTGTCTTATTCAGAAATTGCTGATTGTGCCATATATAATGAAAAATGGAGCATGCTTCTTCCATAAAGGGAAGATAGGTACATACTTTCTACTGGCTCACAATATAATCTGAGTGCCTAACTCCACTTTGCAGCTTTTAACATTACTAGTGAAATACAGTCAGATATTAGTTCTTACAGCATTTGACTCTTAAATTGCAGGGTTGTGGGTTTGAGCCCCACGCTGGGCAAAAGATTCCTGCATTGCAGGGGGTTGGACTAGATAACCCACATCCCCTTAAGCTCTACAATTCTATGATTACCAAGTTATTGTGGCTGATTTAAAACTTCTGTTTCATAGAGTTGTAACAAGGAACTTTGTAACTGTTACACAACAATGAAAATCAATTCTGATCTAGTGAAATCTAGTATTTATCACAAATGGCATTGTATAAATATACATATATGTGAATGATAACATGAGACTGAATATAGCAATCCATGTGCTAGCTCTTGCAGTGTATGTGTGGATGATACAGATCAGAAGTAATTTTCAATTAATTTAATACAAACCATACGTACAAAGTGCAGTTGAAGATTATTGATGCTCTACAGTCTTTATAGACTTCCTAATTCCTTTTTAAATTAAAGTTTGAGTGCAATGAAATACTTTAAAGCAAATTAATATTAATCAAGAGAAGATGAAGCTTTTTTGTGGAGAGCATCAAATAGGTCAAAACTGCTTTTCATATTGTGCAAAGATTGATCTTTCGGTCAATATTAAGTGATTAATTTGTAAATGTCCCAGGTAAACTATTTGTGAAATTTAAAGAATAAGTCAGATGTGAACCTTATTATTAGGGCAACAGTTATTCTATCATGGGGCTGAATCAATAGGAGCTTATGCAATCATAATAATATTTATATCCAGCTATGCAATACAGAATTATTTGCTGCAAAATATACATTTCAGTGCTGTATCTCTCATTGTATTTCTTCTATTATGATATGCAGTGCTTAACAAACAAATGCTTGCTATGGACATGCTAAATAATTGCTGCAAGATGTACATTTCAGTGCATGGCAACACATGTAGGATCAGGAGAGACGTGAGGAACTTTCTGCAAAGAAATTACTGGAACTTGAAACCCCCCTGCATAGAAGAAGCCAACAGCTTCATAAAAAGACATTGACCCTTTTACTGGCCAGATGTCATACGTGAGTCATACGTGTGGAGGAAAACATTAAACGTGTTGCAGAGTTCAGCAGAGTTCCAAAAAAAAAAAATAGACCAGAGGCAACAGTACTTCATCCAGCAGAGCTTTCACTTGTGCTGAAGGCAGACATGGCGTAATGGTTATCAAATACAATACAATCAGGATTGACTCAGTCCATACAGAGCTGCAGCACTTACAAAACTTACAACAAGCCTAAACCTTAACACTATACAGAAACAGAAACACCACACCAGAAGGGAGATAAATAGAGAAAAGACCCAGGCTCCTTCTGACCTATGTTTATAATCAGACTCTGCAGAATAGAGATAAGAGAATTACTTCAAGGCAGCTTCCCAGAAGGTATAACCCAAACAATCACGATTCCTTCTTTCCCTGCTTCTCTCACACAAAGAAGCCTCTAGTAGCTTCTAGAATCCTCCTGTATTAATCCAAATAGAGAAGAATCTTTACACATAAGATCAGTACTTTCTGCACTAAGAAGGTGTCCACCACCAAGGGGAAGTGATGGCTGTAGCAAGGTAGAGACCAGTAGACTCGGGATTCTGGAATAGCCATCACTTCCCCTGGGTGGTGGACATTCCAGTGGTTTAGGACACAGTGCCCCCTTTTAGCAAAATGTTCCTTTTAGCAAGTATGGGCCCATGCTGGGACACTGCTGCATTTTGGGAGGTTGTGTCCTGCACTCTTGACTGTGGGCTTAAAGGAGCTGCTAGGCGAATTGGCAGCTTCCCCTTTGCTTGTACTCTTCACTGCTTGAGCGTGTAGGAGAAGATGAAACCTCGACTATTCATGTGTTTAAGTATGAGTGTAATGCTCCGTCTCCAGGGTTTATATCCAACTGAACTTGGAGTAGACCCATTCAAATGAATAGACCTAGGTTAGTCATGACCATTCATTTCAGTGGGTCTGCTGATATTGGATGCAATCCCAGGTGTGCAGGAGATGGAAAACGCAGTGTTTACTAATAAAAATAGGATATGATAGAAGACCAGCTAATACCAAGGAGACAAATAACATTTCCCCCCCTTTAAAGTGGAAGGCCATGTTGAGCTTGTTGTTGTTTAGTTGTTTAGTCGTGTCCGACTCGTCATGACCCCATGGACCAGAGCACGCCAGGCACTCCTGTCTTCCACTGCCTCCCACAGTTTGGTCAAACTCATTTTGGTAGCTTTGAGAACACTGTCCAACCAACTCGTCCTCTGTCGTCCCCTTTTCCTTGCCAAATAAATAATAATAACAACAATAAAATGGTTGTAATGAGGGTGGGCAGGAAATAGCTGAAATTATTTAGGTGGGTGTTTAGCCTGAAGGCCCTTCTTTAAGAAAAAACACATGAAGCACTCTACACGGAAAAGTGACGGATTTTATTGGGTGTAATTGAGTTGGATGCAAACATGTCCTAAACGTTGAGCCCATACTTCAGTACTTTGTGGAACGGCAGTTTAAGTCTAACCCTTGTTCAATAGCTGTTTGAGACCACTTCAATAGCTGTTAAAAGAAATTTAGCCTGAAACTGTGTGGCTGTAGTCATCTTTTCTTAAAGGAGGTAAATGGCAAGGTGGGACTGCATTCTTCTGAGTAAGCCTCAATTTCCCCTGCTTTGTCTTCAGTGCAACTGCTCCCTGGGAATGTTGTCTTTTTTCTCTGTTCCATGCACCTGGAGGGGTTACGTTCAGGTTGAAGATATTGAGCACTGTAGGGTTTCAGGTTTTGTGTTAATGGGAAATGTATAATCTGCACGTCTTTGAAACCCTGAAGGGCATTCCTAGGGCACGTGAACAAGTGAGTTAGGGCAGAAGTGCTTTTAAATGATGCAAAATTAATAAAATAATCTTGTACTTGGTTCAGGCAACCATTTACTGAGCAGAAAGAACAATTAAATAGGAAATAAAATTGAATGGCCTTTTAAGTAATCAATGTGAACTTCTGCACTAAATTACTGAAGAGTGAAAATATACTGTGTCATCAGTCTTTAAATATTCTGCCCATTAAAAGGTTATGCACTAACCTCTGCTCCATAATCCTTTGGATTATTACTATTAATTTCTTTTTCTGCTAGGATCACTGGACATATGACTCTACCAAACTGATGTGTGATTTTAATAAAATAAGGTTTCGATACCATGCATGCTTGCTTGGTGTTATGTCCCATACCATTGATTAAAAATAATTAGGCTGTAATCCTGCCCTCAATTAATGTGTGCTCAAAACCATTTAATTCACTGGGATTAAGCATATATAAGAGGATATAGAATTGATGTTTTAGGTGCCAGTCCAGAAGAACATGCAGTAAAATCTGCAGAGCTTCTCAGTTTATCATCTCAAACAAGCTCTATGCCATATTATGAGTGGTTATTTATAAGTGCATTTCTGTGTTTGGGTCTTATATAGGAAACTATGATAAAGTTTGGCCCCTGATACATAGATTCCTTAATAAAAAGAAAGCGCTGCATGCATGTAGTTTGTATGCAGTGGTAAAAGAGTTCTGCTGGAGTTTAACCCATTGAAGTGGATTCAGATATAGCCTTTTACTTTATGATTAAATGAGAAAACCTGTTTGGAGAAACCAAAGGACTATTCACACAGTGCTGCCATTATCACCATCAGCCCAGCTGTGAAATGTTGTGCAGCTAGAAGTAGATTTGAAGATCCACTCTATATAGAAAGCAGAAGTGTGGATTTTCCTGATAGGCAACAGGCTTGGGATGTGTATGTGTATACGTATGTAGTTCTTGAAGAATAAGTGTCCTTTGAACAGAGAAAGATTCCTGGCTTGTTGCGCTAGGCTGTGATTACAATTAGCTGAATCAGCTGTCCTTAGAATGCATTTAATTCTGTATTCTTTCATCTTGTTAGTTTCCATTACAGCGACTGGAGAAAAGGACAGGCAGTGTGGGGCTTCTGTCCCTGACCCCCGCACGCATTGGCAGAGCACGCATAAGCCCGTTTCCGCCGCTCCCTTCACCCTGTTTTGGGGGCACTTCCGGGTCGGCAGCAGCGAGTATGTGTGGTCGCGTGTCAATCGGATGCATGTAAAATGGTTGCTGCCTGTATTCACATTTCACCAAATCTTGGTATTAGTTTATTATTTCTTTTCAGCGTTTCCAGGATACATAGCATGCCACAATGGCTTACCAGTCACATCAAAATTCATTTTTGAAAAACGCAGGAAATAATATCAACATATCACAAGTCCTTCCCACAGGGCAGCTGTCGGTAGATGGCTACATGAGAGGAAAGGGAGAGTCCAGGTGGAACAGGAGGTGGTTATTTGGTTCCATTGCTCTCCTGGAATCCTTCTCACAGGGCACTTGCTGGCTGGTGCCCTGTTGTTGCGTAAGGAGTCAGTCCCACCAGAGCAGACTTTTCCTACATTTATGGGTCAGTCCTTGGGGGGGGGGGATGTGTTCCTTTCTTTGAAAACTTGTGAGATGTTCCAGGGATGGAATTTCCTTTGGAAAGTAAGCTCACTCAATTATGTTTATAGTGTTTCAGTTTTTTAAATTTTATTTCAGGTTTATTTACAAATATACAAGTTTAGCATAAATGGTGGCCAGAGGTTTAAGCACTTCTGCAAGCAATAAATCCACCTGTCATATGTCTGGATCCCCAGAGGGGGAACCCCTCACCCACAAAAGTGCCTTTCCCCCTCCAGCTCTTGATTCAGGCCTCATTTCTTGTCTCTTTTTCATTCTGACGCCCCCCCCCCTCCCACAAACGGTTCTGCTTTTTCCTGACATGAACACACTCTGAACTTGACCCGTCCGACTTGGGAGTCACTTTCAGCATTATTTAGGGAAGCTGCATTAAAATAAACTTGGTGAAGATGAAACACATTCTTCAAAGTGGTTCTTACATTGCGAAAGAGTTGCCAACAATTTCCTAACAATTCCGGACCATTTCCATGTTACCTCCTTGGCAAAATATGTGACTGGTATTCTTGACCCTTAAGAATTGAAGTAGTCATTGGCTTGGTTCACGTGGCATGGCAAGTCATGACTTACCACATGCAGATTTAAACATGCAGGCTCCTAAAAAGAAGCTCCTCCTCCTCCTCCTCCTCCTCTTCTTCTTCTTCTCCTCCTCCTCCCGTCCCCTCCCCTCCCCGTTACCTGATTCCTCCCCAGTCTTTTTTATTCCCATGCTGTGCTAAACTAAGGTTTGACTTAGCACGATGTCTAAAACTGGACTCATTATTACCCTTACTCTCCTTACTATTGCTGAGCTGTAGACAACCTTCCTGAACCTCTGAAGGTCCAAGTCTTGAACTCCTTCACAGTATGTAATCACATGTTTTTGGGCCCAAGGACTTACAATAAGTCCCCTTTTCTGTGTTCCATCGCCATATTTCCTACAATCACATCATCTTATTCCATATGACTCTTTTCTTCGTACTACTTGGCTTGTTGCACCATTTACATATTACACTGAATGATCTCCTATACCACTATTCTATTGTTGTGTATGGGCAAAGGATTGCTACTGAAAATGCATAAACATATAACATATTCTAGTGAGAAGATGTGAACATGTTGTATCAAGGAGGAGGAATATATCATATGGAAGGACAAAAGAAACTCGTATGTGGTCTTGGTGGGTGTCACAGTCTAATATAGAAAAGATAACCACTCATTCAGTTTCTTCATTTTTTCTTTGGCAGAGAAATGCACTGAAATGACGGTTAATTATGACAAATCAGTTTTACGTCCACTTAATGTTAAGCTTGATTTAGCATTAAATCCTTCCAGACTTCTGTCGGTCCACCTCACAATGTCTCATGAAGCTCCTGTAGAAAGAAGGAGTTTGTGTATTTCCCCTTTTCTCCATACACTGATGTTTTCCCATTTGTATGGCTATAAATCTTCTCTATGAGGGGCTATACAATTGATTACACCCCAGGGGTTAAATTGGGTCTCCTGTGATTGCAAAAAGGCAAGACTAACTGGCTTGTGACCATTGCATTTATCAGCAAGGCTTAAAAATCTGTGGCAAGTGGGGGGACCTTCTGCTCACCCTGTTATTGATGTGTTGCAAGGCATGTCTCCTCATTCCTCTTTTGCTGCGGGGTTCTTTCTCTCCATCCTCCCCATGTTGCATGGAGACTACCTCATCAATCACTATTCTGCTTTTGGGACTTTCACATCAATCACTGGTCTGCTACAGGGTGCTCCTCAGCTCTGTACTTCCCTGATGGGCAGGTCCTAATTACCAATACTTTTTTTGATGTGCTTTTGAAAGGCCGGGTGGCTTGTAATTTAAAATATCCTTTCTGTGGTTTAGCATAATTGCTATCGACTTCTTTCAGGGTTTTCCCCTCCTTACTTTCCCAAATCAACAAGAAAACTGTTAGGATTCTGAGAAATTGGCTTCTCTGTGTTATTATGAGAAAAAGGCCCTGCCCCGAGGCTCGTGGAAAATATTACCAGCCCTCTCAAAAGTCAAAGTTCAAGACGCTAAAATTATTTATGATGGTTAAATAAAAAAGGTTGCTTTTCTATTTTTCTATACGTAAATAACGTAACAGAGAATCATAACACATTTAAAACAATGGAAATACAGCGTGTGATGATGTTTGATTATGAATTCCAAAACATCAAGGACAAAGCCCATCTCATCCAATTTATTCCTCATATACTTTTACATAATAGATTAATTTGACCATTACACTAATGTCTCCTACTTTAGGTGATCAATCTATTATTGATGACAGTTTGTTTCTCAATCACCATTTCTAAGAATCATTCCAGCTGCAGTCAAAAGATTGGGTTTAAATCTGGCATGGGCAGACTTCAGGCTTGTGGGATCTACAAGGAAAGATTCCATTTGTCACTATTGATAAAAGTTTAGAATAAAGATGCTTAAATGAGTGGGAACACAATAGGAGTTGAGAAAGTGGATAGAGAGTAGATATTATTCTGTGAACCACCCTGAGATCTCCGGATATAGGGCGGTGGTATAATAATAATAATAATAATAATAATAATAATAATAATAATAATAATAATAAATTTTCACCTCTACTAGAAGCCAGAGTCATTCCATGAACCTCAATGGTAGAGGATTCCGGAAAAAGAAGAGGACGTACCCCTTAACTCAGAAAATCTTTAAACCTCTGCAAATTGTGGTGATGGCCACTAGATTGGATGGCTTTAAGGGGGGAGTGGACCAATTCATTGAGAACAAGGCTATCAAGGGCCACTAGTCATGAGAGCTGTATGTTACCTTCAGAATCAGAAGACCCCTCTGAACAGCAGTCCCTGGAACAACAGTGACAGAGGGCTATTTCCCCAGATCCTGTTTGTGCACCCCACGATGCCAGTTTAGTTGGCTACTGTGGGAAGCATCATGCTGAGCTAGGTAGGCATTTGGTTTGATCCAGGTGAGCTCATCTTTAGTTTTTTGCTAAAGGGTTCATTAACCAGAGCCAGGTGCAAAATGATGGCTCAAGAAGTGAAGCTAATTGCGTGAGGGCTATGACAGGATTCTAGAGTTCTTCCGCCTCCTCCCCAAAGTCCTGTAAGTGCTTACCTGGTTTTGAGGAGGAGCTGAGAGGGCTCCAGGACCCTCTGGAGCCCTCATGGCTCTTTCCCAAAGTCTGGTGCCTTGCTTACCTGGCTTTGGGAAGGTGGTGTAAAGGCTGGGGGTAGGGGAGTCAAATTTTGGCCTCACACAGGGCACTATATTACCAAGTTCCGCCCTGGCCAAGTACACCCATAAGCTTATATATTAAAGTGACTTGCATATAAGTACAAATATACACATATATTCTTACAGAACAGGGATTATAATAGCCTGATTTTTTGGGTTGGGTGGGGAGCCTTTTTATTGTGATTGTAAAATTGTTGCGAGTCAGAAGCCCTTGCTGATCTACTGTAGATCATCCAGTCATATAGCTCCAGATCCTGATCTGCCCTATTCCTGACCCTGGGCTAGATTACTTCTAAATATTTGACTTCTGCTACTTTATTTAAGTATGGCTCATGTAGGAGCTCTGCTGGAAACTTTCCCTTTGTTTTTATTGAATTTCCTTTATGGGTTTTTGCTTATTTAGAATATGGGATGTTGCTGCCAGGTGGAAAACGTGCCTTGAAGATGTGTTCCATAGCAATCGCTGGAAAGAGTTTATCGCTTCCATCTTGGGTGCTGCAAGCACTCTGGAAAATAGTTCTACAACTTGTAAAGTCTCTAATATTGGGTGAAAAGTTGAAGGTCAAGTGCTACACTCAGAAAAATGGGAGGCTAACGGCAGAACACATTACGAACCAGCTGTAGTAAGCACTCATTGGCCATGAATCCAAAATCTTGTTCATCACTTCAGACAATGAGATGTTGTCAATTCATAAGGGAATCTGCTTATGTGACTAAATAATTAATTAGGATTTACTGCTATTTTTATTCAAGCAATAAGAAGGGCTTTTCGACTACTGTAGCACCAACATCCTGTGTTGCAAACTTAGGAAATGTCCACGGTCTGCTTGTATAACCTAACGATGATCAATGGCCTCCCACTGACGGAAGCACTGTTTGCACATTTTAACAAGGTATGAGACATGGGAACTCAAGTCTCTCAACGGTATGATACGATATTTGAAAATTTTCCATGCCTGATTATCTAGACTGGAAAAGTGAGGTTTTCTTTTTCATCACAGGATGACAGAGATTTATAGCCACCTCTGATATTATTTGAGTTGTCAGGAGACATCAGTTACTCAAATACCAAACACTTGCTGGTCCTTTTTTCTCTCTCCTAAGGAGGGATTGCTAGGGGCTGAGCCATCTATGCAGATCCTTTAGGTTTATTACCAAGAATGCTTACACAGCCATGATTCATACTCCTAGATTGACTTTTTAATGAGATCAAGTGCAAATGTTATGGGGGTTTTGGGCTTCCCATGTACTTTCTCCAGAGGCAAGATGCATTTTAAAGCAGATATGAGGAGCATGTGGCCTTCCAGATATTGTTTTATTCCATCAGGCTCACCTAGCATGGCCAACAGTCAGGAATGATGGCAGTCCACCAAGACCTTGAGGGTGCCAAGTTCTCCATTCCTGGTTTGAAGCTTTTTGTGCTTGGTGTCAAGTCTGAATCTGAAATCAAGGTACTGGCTTGCCATGAAGCAGGGAGAAGAATCTATTATCACGGGAACCGTTCTCCTCTTGCATGGTATTAGTCAACATGTATCTTAAGAAATGTGGACGCGTCGCCTTCCCTGTCTCCTCTGGCTATCTGGAATAAGCCCATCATTCAGTTACATGAATTCACTAAGGAACAAAAAGGCCCATAAACTCTAGGAGGGAAAAACAAAGGCCAGAGATGACATTAAGCATATTGAAGGCACGGTTACTCCTATATCACCTCAGGGCAGGACAACCAAGCATGTTGTGGCAATTTTTTCCACAAAATCCTGACACTTCAATGATGGGTTACGGAGTAAGGCTTGTCATCCATAATGGCGCAGGGAAAATATTCTTGCCTTAGGGTGAAATAAACTTCTTTGCCTGACAGATTCAGTTTATAGCTGCAGATGCGGAGGTTAACAAATTCTGTCCTTCTCGCCCTTGGTATGCGGCTCTGGGCCTCTCTTTGGGCGTGTGGTACCTTTTAAACGACGCACCCTTTAATATGAAGAACTTTCATAATACAGAAGGAAAATGTATCAACGGGATGCGAAAGGACAAAAGGTTGCTGGTTCTTTTCTGGTATAAAACTTGGATTCTCTCAACAGCGCTCACGTTTCCTGTTGACCCTTTTGCTCGATGCAGAAGGGTTTAATTAATAACTTTCAACTAGAGTTTTATATGAGCTGATAGTTTAAAAAACCCAGTATTTGACTTCCTCTCTCCTGTTCTAATCATACCATTGCCTGTTAATCACATAGGGGAGACTGATCCATTAGGGCAAGTGGGGGCACTGCCCCACCAACCTCAGCCAACCATCTCCCCTGCATGCCTTCTTTTCAGTTCTTACTTACAAACAGGGACATAGTGTGGAGGGTGCCAGCGGGGCTGGGGCCCTGGGCGTATAATTTCTGAGGGGGTTCAAACCAGGCGCCCCCAGCCCTGCCCAGCCCAGTGCTCCTCTCTGCCCGCCAAGGGCCACTTCGGCCAGCCGGGCTCCCCCCTGGGCTCAATGCTGCTAGTAAGCAGTCTAGGTTTATGGCATGGCCCATCAGCTTCCTTCTCAGTGCTGGTGCCTTTGTAGAATTCAGCAGGCCCTACTACCCGTCTCAATGGGCACTAGCCATCTAATAACATTCAATACAATGATCAAAACAAAGGTCCAGCACAGCCAATGCTACACCATGTTTTAGACTTGCGAGAACAAGCTTTGGTGATCCTCAGGTTCTCACACTGCCCCCTGTTCTGCTCCTTCACGTTAGGAAAGGACACCAAAAGTTTCACATTCAGCTAACGGGCAGCTTCTCAGTTATGTCTGATGTTGGGAAATCATGTGGTGTTGTAAGTATAATTAGTGGACAAATTAGGATCTGAAAGCATGGCTTGATGTCTTTTCATTGGATTTTTCTGAGGAGCAATTTAAATGGGAGGTTCTCAGTCTTTCTAGAATCATGTTCCATTGGCAGCCATGTAGCTCCCATAACGTTAGATCACAGATTCCCAAAGTGATCAATATTGCCCCCCTGGGGTTGATGGGACTGTGTAGGGGTGAATAAAAGACTTAGGGGCCAATGGGGAATTGAAAAGGACATGGGGTGCACAAAAAATTAATTAGCCTCAGAAATAAAGGGCTTGAGGGGAGAGACTCCATCAGGCAGGGCCTCTTTCCACCTGCCTTGCCCCACCCTCTAGTCTCTGCTTCTCAATTTGTATTGTATTTTTTTATGTACTGTGGCTTGCCATTGTTTTACTGATTATAGTTTAGAAATTATTTATTGTAACTGTTGAGTGGATTTCTGTTTAACTTTTATATGTTATTATTATTTAATACTATTCTAATGATTGTTGAATATTACTTTTAAAGTTATGTTTTATTATCACATTTTTGTATTGCATTAGATTTTTGTAATACGTACATTTTTTGTTTCTTCAGCTTGTAAACCGCCTTGAGTACGGTAAGATAGAAAGACGGTATACAAATTAAAAATGATGATGATGATGATGATGATACAGTGGTGCCTCGCAAGACGAAATTAATTCGTTCCGCAAGTTTTGCCGTCTAGCGAATTTTTCGTCTTGCGAAGCACGGTTTAAACGGCTTAACAAAGTCGCAAGACGTTTTCGTCTTGCGAAGCAAGCCCATAGGGAAATTCGTCTTGCGAGGCAAATCGCGGACGAAAAAACCTTTCGTCTAGCGAGTTTTTTGTCTTGCGAGGCATTCGTCTTGCGAGGTACCACTGTATATAGAGTGCACCTCTCTTGCCAGTTAGGAACTTCTGTATTTAGTAAGAAAATTCCATTCCAATTAAAGTGCATCATGCTTATCCATCGCATTAGATACCGTATTTTTCGCCCTATAAGACGCACCGGCCCATAGGACGCACCTAGTTTTCAGGGGGGGAAATCAAGGGAAAAAATATGATTTCCCCCCCGCAGCTCTGGGAGCAGCGGACAGGCTGCACGCAGCCTGTGCGCTACTCCAAGACCTTCTCCCTGCTTTTGCGGGAGGTGGCGGAATTCCCCCACCTCCCGCCAAAGCCCACAGGAGCCCCACTTGACTCCTGCGGGCTTTTGGACCAGGAGGGAGAAGGGACTGAAAGGGCCAGTCAGTCCCTTCTCCCTCCTTGGGGAAAAGCCCCCAAGAGCCGCTTGCTCTTTAAAGGGTGCACGGCTCCTGCAGGCTTTTCTAGGAGGTGGGGGAATTCCCCCACCTCCTAGAAAAGCCGGGGAGCCCCTTTAAAGAGCACACGGCTTTTGCGGGCTTTTGCGGGAGGTGGGGGAATTCCCCCATCTCCCGCAAAAGCCCAAAGGAGGGAGAAGGGACTGATTCGGCTAGTCAGTCCCTTCTACCTCCTTGGGGAAAAGCCCCCAAGAGCGGCGCGCTCTTTAAAGGGTGCACCGCTCCTGCAGGCTTTTCTAGGAGGTGGGGGAATTCCCCCCCCTCGTAGAAAAGCCAGCAGAAGCCGCGGAGCCCCTTTAAAGAGCGCACGGCTTTTGCCTGCTTTTGCGGGAGGTGGGGGAATTTCCCCATCTCCCGCAAAAGCCCAAAGGAGGGTTGGAGAGCAGCGGCAAGGCGTCGCGCGCCTTCCTGCTGCCCCCCATCCTCTGGGGCTGGCGATGGGGGAAGCGCTGCTTTCCCCACCGCCAGCCTCAAACGCGGGTTGGAGAGCAGCGGCAAGGCGTCGCGCGCCTTCCTGCTGCCCCCCATCCTCTGGGGCTGGCGATGGGGGAAGCACTGCTTTCCCCACCGCCAGCCTCAAACGCGGGTTGGAGAGCAGCGGCAAGGCGTCGCGCGCCTTCCTGCTGCCCCCCATCCTCTGGGGCTGGCGATGGGGGAAGCGCTGCTTTCCCCACCGCCAGCCTCAAACGCGGGTTGGAGAGCAGCGGCAAGGCGTCGCGCGCCTTCCTGCTGCCCCCCATCCTCTGGGGCTGGCGATGGGGGAAGCGCTGCTTTCCCCACCGCCAGCCTCAAACCCGGGTTGGAGAGCAGCGGCAAGGCGTCGCGCGCCTTCCTGCTGCCCCCCATCCTCTGGGGCTGGCGATGGGGGAAGCGCTGCTTTCCCCACCGCCAGCCTCAAACGCGGGTTGGAGAGCAGCGGCAAGGCGTCGCGCGCCTTCCTGCTGCCCCCCATCCTCTGGGGCTGGCGATGGGGGAAGCACTGCTTTCCCCACCGCCAGCCTCAAACGCGGGTTGGAGAGCAGCGGCAAGGCGTCGCGCGCCTTCCTGCTGCCCCCCATCCTCTGGGGCTGGCGATGGGGGAAGCGCTGCTTTCCCCACCGCCAGCCTCAAACGCGGGTTGGAGAGCAGCGGCAAGGCGTCGCGCGCCTTCCTGCTGCCCCCCATCCTCTGGGGCTGGTGATGGGGGAAGCGCTGCTTTCCCCACCGCCAGCCTCAAACCCGGGTTGGAGAGCAGCGGCAAGGCGTCGCGCGCCTTCCTGCTGCCCCCCATCCTCTGGGGCTGGCGATGGGGGAAGCACTGCTTTCCCCACCGCCAGCCTCAAACGCGGGTTGGAGAGCAGCGGCAAGGCGTCGCGCGCCTTCCTGCTGCCCCCCATCCTCTGGGGCTGGCGATGGGGGAAGCGCTGCTTTCCCCACCGCCAGCCTCAAACCCGGGTTGGAGAGCAGCGGCAAGGCGTCGCGCGCCTTCCTGCTGCCCCCCATCCTCTGGGGCTGGCGATGGGGGAAGCGCTGCTTTCCCCACCGCCAGCCTCAAACCCGGGTTGGAGAGCAGCGGCAAGGCGTCGCGCGCCTTCCTGCTGCCCCCCATCCTCTGGGGCTGGCGATGGGGGAAGCGCTGCTTTCCCCACCGCCAGCCTCAAACCCGGGTTGGAGAGTAGCAGCAAGGCGTCGTGCGCCTTCCTGCTGCCCCCCATCCTCTGGGGCTGGCGATGGGGGAAGCGCTGCTTTCCCCACCGCCAGCCTCAAACAGCAGACTCTCCTGGCTTCAGCGGAAGCAACGCGAAGCCTCCGGAGCGCAGGCTTCGGAGGCTTCGTGTTGCTATCGCTGAAGCCAAGGAGTCTGCATTCGCCCCATAAGACGCACCCACATTTCCCCTTCATTTTTGGAGGGGAAAAAGTGTGTCTTATAGGGCGAAAAATACGGTAATATTACAAAAGTATGGCATCATTATTATTTTCACTTGTTTTACTTCTCTATTTTTACATGGGGGTGGTGATGAATGAATGTTGAATATATATACTGGTATTTCTTGACTTTATTTCTATTTACGTTTCTAAGAATTTGAGTTGAGCCGATGACAACTTTATAAGCTCATCTGAGGGGTCAATGAACTCAGAAGTTTGGGAAACCCTGGTTCAGTGGCAGCTGAATGTTCAATCCACCCATATATTGGATTGTCATTCCTTCATGGAGAAACTCCTGTCATATTTCTGTTCCTTGCTTTATTTTACACATCACACAGATGTTATAGCATTGTTTGTAGAAAATCTGCACTAAATTGTGTTCAGTGTCACTGACAGAATCATCCAGGCATGAAAATTGGTATACAGTTTGAGGAAGCTAAACTCAATAGCTCCGTACAACCATAAATCGAAACTATCTGTTCCTTGGTTGTCAAGCAACAAGTGACATGTTTTCTTTTCCCTGAAACTGTACAGCTACATTTTCCTTCTGGAACGCCATGATTAGCTCTGGTTGTCAGTATTATACTTGCCCCTAAAAAAAGAAGTAAGGAGTGGAATAAGATCACTGCCTGTGCATTTAAAATGGAAGCAGTGACTCCATTGATACAAGTTGGTGGCTTTTCACCTGTTTTTGCTACCCCTTAGCTGAATATCCCGTAGGATATTTTTGAGAGCATTGTATTGTGTCTGAATATTTTCCTGTTTTATAAAACACATCTCCTTCCTTTAAAACAGCAGTGATTTGTTTTTTAAAGTATGCTTAATGCTTGTGGGATTCTCAATATCTTTTTCATGCAAAATCCCTACTTACACTGTAGTTAGTTAACATTTTGCATCCAATAACATCCCCCCACTGCCCCGGTTGTAACTCTTCCGCTTATTACAGAAGCTGGAATTTTGTACCTGTTTCCAAATCATAGTTGTTTATACTGCCACCAAAAAAGAGCTGACCTTTGACGTCATTGGGAAGTTGACATAGTCACATTCTTAAAATATGGTCTCCTGTTTACTGCTGTGTTCATCAGAGAAAACTGGAGCGAAGATTACACTGAAACCGATACGAAAAAGCCCAATGTGCAAATGCTTTACAGTATTTAAGGGACATGTGGCTTTACAATTTATCACATCCCTAATAGCATTTCAATAACTTTTCAGCAGTTATTCAACAATAACAGCATTTTGGGCAGCATGCTGGTGTCCAGCTTCATGCACTTCCCTACTATACCAAAATGCCAGTTATTTTAAGTTACATGAAACATTTCTCTGCACCACCAGATATTGTATTTATCAACCATTTCAGGCCCTCTGTTTCCTGATTGATGCTGACCTGATACAGGGTCTACTCAGTGTTTTTCTTTACTTTTAAAAAGTACTGTTTTTTAAAATAAAAACCACATTTATTTACATTTTATACAATTTTTTTTTACAAAGTAATAATCATAAATAAATAAGGATAACAATGTGCACCCCACCACCGAGACCATTCCATTGTAACTATCCAACCTCCCAAAATTTCAACACCTCTTGCGATGGTTTGACCCCTTCCCGATTTAACAGTACGAATTCTAAAAACACTCTCCATATCTCCTCAAAATCATTTCTCCTGCATATTCCCTGCCTTACCTTAATGACACATGTTAATTTATCATTAATAGTTATATCCCACACCTCTTTATACAATTCTTCCATTTTATATCCTGCTTGCCTCTTCCACTTCCTAGCTATAATAATTCGTGCAGCTGTCAATAAATTTGTGCGCAAGTTCTTCATAGCCTGTGAACCTTCCACACCATCATAAATTGATAATAATGCTACCTCTGGACTTTTTTGGTACGCTTTAACCCAGCGATTTCTGTTATCTCCTTAAACACCCTTTGCCCCCCCTTTTTTTTTACATAATACTGTTTTAACATTTTGATGTTTGAAGCCCTGGGCTTCTCTGGGAGGAAGGGCAAGGTAAAAAATGTCCTAAGTAAATATTACTCAACGGGATTAGCAATCATTGTATAGATATTCTGTTCAGGTGTTACTTGCCCTCACAAGATCAGGGAGAATGGGGAAGGTGTTTGCTGCTATGTGCTTAAGGACCAGTATCTGCAGCAGAGAGCTCCTATTGTGTTGACATAGGCTGGGTTCAAATGGTGTGGAGAACCTTTGTGAGTGCAGCAGAAACTTTGCTTCAGATATTGGCTCTTCAACACATGGAGGGTGGTAGGGTTGGACAAGGTGATGCACAGTGGTGGGACTTGGAGTCTTAAATTTCAGTGGCACCCTGTGCGACGCCAAAATCCAGCGCCCCCTGCCTCTTGCCTTTTAAAATATGATGCACAGATATCCATACAGCCGTACCTTAGCTCCCGAACGCCTTGGGAGTTGAACGTTCCCTGCTCCTGAATGGTCGAAAACCGGAACTGACTGTTCTGGTTTTCGAATGTTCTTTTGGAAGTTGAACATCCGACGAGACTTCTGCGGCTTCCAATTTCCTTCAGCCAATCAAAAGCTGCACTTTGGAAGTCAAACAGACTTCCGGAACAGATTCTGTTTGATTTATGAGGTACAGCTGTATATTACCTTTGTGGTATTGGTTTTAACTGTGCAGATACTTATCAATTGCCTCAGAGGCCCAAAGGTGCTGTGAATGTGTGTATTTGTGCGTATACTATTTATAACCAGGGCTTTTTTCAGCCGGAACTCACCAGAATTCAGTCCTGGCACTTGTCAGGTGGCTGCCATTGCCATTATCAGAGAACAGGGGAGGCATTAATAGTGAGTCTGGCACCTCTTTTTCTAGAAAAATAGCACTGCCTATAACTAAAATATCAAGGTGGGGTAGGTAATAAAGTTCTATGTTATATCTTGACTTCAGTGCCTCATCTTTCATGGTATCCTCATATGTAAGTTTTAGAAATGCGAAGGGCTTTCAAATATGGATATACATTTGGAGTAAAGACCACACTCAAAGATAATAATGACTGGAATATGAATTGCTGAATAGGGTTCCTCGGAGGTCAGCCCTCGGTTCAGCTCATTGTGTATTTTGGATGAAAGAGTTGACAAATACACAATGAGCTGATAGGCTGCAAAATTATCTCAATAAAGTGGAAAGGATGAGGAATCATTTTAATAACCACCGTGGCCTACAGGTCATATACCCTTAACAAAGATCGGCAGGCCCTCTTGGTCTTGCTACTTAATTGGGAAGGGTACTTTTCCCTGTAGATGTTAGTGTCAGAATGGTCTCTCTTCCTCAAAAAGGAGAACTTGACGTACCCTCATCTAATGTTGTATATAATGACAAAGACCAGATCTTTCAAAACCTTTCTAGTCTGCCCCCCCCCCCCCGTAATTAGATAAGTAAGTTGCCAACTGCAGTTTTGTAGAAGTGGCTGAAAGTGACAATGAGGAAAAAATTAATCTCAATGAAGCTAAAAGTGGACCCCTATGCACACTTTGTTGGGAATCATTCTCATTGAACACTGGGATTTACTTTCAAGTCAACATGCATCGAAGCAGTCTGCAGATATCCCTTTATAAAGACTTGCTGAATAGAGAATATACTACTTTTGTTCTCTAAAAACATGGCAAAACATTCTGTCATTCTATTATGGTCAGTTCATCACTGTATTACGGGATGAGTACTTAACAATCTGCAGGATTAAAACATAATGTTATATTTAGCAGGCAAATGAACTGAAGTTGTACAGTAAGTATACTCAGTGCAAAAATCTGTGCTAGGAATGTTATTCAGCTTTCAGCAAATGATTTAAATGACAGCTAAAAAATGGTAGCAGTTCCAACCTATTTTATCATGCTTACTAAGAACTCGTTATTATGATTAAAGATGTGCTAGGCACAACATGCCAACTGCTTGCTGGTAGCAGAAAATACCTGCTGTTCCTGGGTTATTATCAGCCTTCTTTGGGGGTGGGGGGATTGCATCCTTCTTTTGCAGCGCAGTGAAACCTCTGGCATTTCTTTGCATCTTTAATTCAACATCTCCCCCACCCCCGTCTGAGTGTATTCCAATTTCAGCACGTTGCAAAACAGCAGCCTGTAGGTAAACAGGCATTGCAAGCATCCTCCATGAAGGAACAAGCTTGGGGTGCTCATTGATCCAATTCTGTTGCTGGAGGTGATGGCCTGGGGTGCCTTTGCCAACGATGGTTGGTAAGGCAGCTCTGACTGTTACTGGATCGGGATAGTTTGACCAGAGTTGTCCATGGATTGCTAAACTCACAGTTGGGTTGCTACTATGTGCTCTATGTGGGACTACCTTTTTTATAAATCAAATGGCATCTTACGCATTTGTAGATATAAGATTACTACTGTCAACAATGATAAAAGTTCGAAGGTGTGCTCTTTGTGAACTAGCTCATAGCCTCTTTAAAAATTTCTCCTTTTAAAACCATATTTAAAGGAAAAGTCCACTTTCCATAACTGTTCCCTAACTAAACTGTTTCACCAGGAATTTAAAGCACGTTTTAAGAAACAATTTCGGATTTCGGGTTAAGGGGAACCTTATTAGAAGAAATATGTTCCAATTTCTTAACCATGATCCAGGAGGGAACCACCAGTGTGTGTGTGTGTGTGTGTGTGTGTGTGTGTGTAATTAATTTTTCTGTTTTACAATTTCAAATAAACATTTTACATACTTAAAATATCAATGACTTGCCTTCTTCTCTTTCCTTGGTTCATTTTGCATATCTTTTATCCCTGCATATTTTACAAAAACAATTCCAATTGGTTTTCCATTATTACATCCATCAAAGATGATTTACACTGTTGAATTTATCTTAACTCATTTTCAGCTGTACACAGTTATTTCCCATATATTCAATAAATGTTTTCCAATCTTTTTTAAACGTATGTTCTTCTTGCTCTCTTATTCTATGTTATGTCTACAAGTTTTGCATATTCTGTCAACTTTAGCTGCCAATCTTTTTTAGTTGGGACCTCGCTCTCTTTCCAGGGAACCACCATTAATCGTCCTGCCCAGATCAGCATCCCAATAGTTTGGTTCATGTTTGCCACTTAATAAACCAATTAAATTGCAATTATATATTTCTATTTCTGTTTGCTTTTCCTTGTAGGTCTTTTTTGTATCTGTGTGCCATTCTTCACCTAAGGGTGGGCAGCACCTTCCATCGCCAGTTATTTCTTGGGCTTTCTGAGTACAATGTACTTTATGTGCCAGGTCTCCTCCCCCCCCCCCCACCTACAGGAGGTTTTTCCATGAGCTAATTTAGTTGTCACTCCAAACCTGGTAAAAGGATAGCAAGATGGATCGTTAGCCAGTAGCATGTCTAGGCCAGCTATGTGGCATATTCTTATCTTGTAGGAGTTTTTGAATAATAGTCTTCCACATCTTAATAGAAGTATTTTTACAGTGAAGCTGGCTGGTTCTTTTGGAGTTCTCATTTTCCGAGAGGATGAAACTTGTCTGTGGATACCAGATCAATATAAAAACAAATAGACTATTACATTCCCTGGTAGATCCCTTTGGGAGAAGAGATGGATGCTCTCGAAATTTAATATTCTTGTACACAAAGTTCATCAACGTGGTGGCTCTCTGCAGCTGAAATTAGCTGCTGTGGGTATTAACATAGTGAAAACAGATTTTAAAAGTAAGGATGTTTTTGTTCAATGCAGTCTCCTGATGAGATGTAAAAAATACTTGCTGTTGCAAAAGGGATTTATCTTAGATTTAAGATTTATTTATTTATTTGCTTTTCCTTCCTTCCGGGATTTCAAAGTGGTCTAAATGTAGGTTTCCACGCAGTCTCCCATCCAAGCACTGACCAGGCCAGCACCTGTATAGCTTCACTAAGGTGCCTTTAGATCACATTATGAAATTTATTGGTTCAGAGAAACATGTCTCGGACATCAACAATCTGACGCAACGAAATTAATTAGGTATTGCTTTTTTAAAAAAATAATAATTCACTGGCTGCCAATTAGTTTCTGGGCCCAATTCAAAGTGCTGGTTTCAACCTACAATCCCTAAAACGACTCAAGGACTGCGTCTCCTCGTATGAACCAACTCAGATCCTGCAAACATATTCTGAGATCCTTCTTAGTGTGCCTTCTTCACATGAGGTCCAGAGGGTAGCAACATGAGAACAGGCCTTTTCTGCAATGGCTCCCCATTTGTGGAATGCTCTCCCCAAGCAGGCCTGTCTGACGCTTTTGTTACATACCGTATTTTTCGCCCTATAAGACGCACTTTTTCCCCTCCAAAAATGAAGGGGAAATGTGTGTGCGTCCTATGGGGCGAATGCAGGCTTTTGCTGAAGCCTGGAGAGCGAGAGGGGTTGGTGCGCACCGACCCCTCTTGCTCTCCAGGCTTCAGGAAGCTATCCGCTAGCCGTGGGAGACCCAGCTCTCCCACGGCTAGCGGAGACCTTGCCGGCACCCAGAAGCTTGGGGCGCACTGAGCTCCGCACGCCCCAAGCTTTGGGATTAGCGCAGCGCTCCGCTAGCCTCGCGCGGCTCTCCCACGGCTAGCGGAGACCTTGCCGGCACCCAGAAGCTTGGGGCGCGCTGAGCTCCGCACGCCCCAAGCTTCGGGATTAGCGCAGCGGTCCGCTAGCCGTGGGAGAGCCGCGCGAAGTTGCGTAGCTCTCCCATGGCTAGCGGAGACCTTCCAGCACCCAGAAGCTCGGGGCGCGCTGAGCTCCGCACGCCCCAAGCTTCAGGATTAGCGCAGCGCACCTGGGGGGGAAATTAAATTTTTTTCTCTTTATTTCCCCCCCAAAAAACTAGGTGCGTCCTATGGGCCGGTGCATCCTATGGGGCGAAAAATACGGTATATTCAGGTGCCACGCAAAAATATTGCTCTTCTCCCAGGCCAGGGGTCTGCAACCTTTAAGACAAAAAGAGCCACTTGGACCTGTTTCCGAAGGAAAAAAAACTGGGAGCCGCAAAACTCGTCATTATAAAAATAACATTTTTGTCACTTTTTATTATTTCTTTGTTTGACCCCTCAGAATTACTCCTCCTCATAGAAATAAACGTTAAATTAACAAGTTACCTTTTTGTGTGTGTGTGTTCTTCACTCCCCTTCAAACCAGTGACCAGCGTACATGCCCCTTTTCAATGCAGTGACCAGTGTACATGCCCCTTACAATGTAGCAGGCGGGCGGGCGGGAAGGTGACGTCGGGACGGTGTGTGACTAACACACACACCGCCCCCATGCGACGTCACAGCCAGTACAGTGCCCGCCACAGTGGGGAGTGTCGGGGTGCACAATGCACCTCCTCCTCTCGCTAGTATCCGCCCCGGAGCCGCGGCAAAGGTGTAAAAGAGCCACATGCGGCTCCGGAGCCGCGGGTTGCAGACCCCTGTCCCAGGCCTTTGGCTTATTAAAAAAATCCATGGGCAATCACTGTATAAGGCGCGACAGATATGTGCACAATTGTGCATATGCGCAAAGCACCAAACCCAAAATTAACCCAGAAACATCATAAAAGACATCACTAAAATGGCGGGGCGGGGGGTTTGCAGGCTATTTCAATTGCACATGATTTAATGCAAGCACGCAATGACCCGAAACACAACCCCACACAAATCAGGGCTTGCCTTTATGGTTTTTAAACTGTGTGTGTGGAGGGGGTGTTGTTGTTTTTCTTTGTTATTATAATATTTGTTTTTGTGCTTTTCTATTGCAAAGTACCCTGTGATTTTCAGACAAAAGTTGGTCTAGAAATTTAATAATAATAACGATGATGATGATGATGATAAATGAGGTAAGGGGATTTTACTCACACTCAGAATACACTAATTGAAATCAGTTAATTTAAACAGCGTAAGTCCAGTGAGTTCACTGGGTTTACTCTGACTTAGGTGGCTATCACTCTAGGATTTCACCCATCCCTACTCCAATATGACATTTATAAATAAATCAATCTCATTATTTTAAGAACCATATAATGCATACAGCAGTCCAGAAGTACTTCATAGAATGAAGAATGGGAACATGGTTAAACAGGATATGCTGGCTGATAGGAGTATGAGCCACAATGGAGATTCAATTGTGATATGCCCGTTTACTAGAAGACAGAACTATCTATTCTCAGTATTAAAAGCATTTGGAATTAGTTTCTTGAAATATGTACTAGCACTGGAGAAAAAGAATGATTTATGGGGCCACACTGAAAATATACCTTTCTGTGGGGTTAAATGTGCTCTCAAAATGCTTCGTATTCACATTTTTTAAAAAAAAGCATGTAGGAAGGAAAGCTCATTTGCACAGGCAAGTCATATACCACGATCTCTTTGAAACATCTTGCCTGTAAAAGCTCATTTCATTTAATAAAAATGGTTTAAACTGCATTTAATGGTCTCTAGTGCGCTTGTGTTAATAGTGTGTCACACTTTGATTATCTGAAAGCCACTAATTATGAATCTGAGTTATGTTTTCACCCTTTTTAGTTTCAGACTGCTGTACAGAAAAATTGCAAGGAGCAGTTAAACAGCGATAATTATTATATAATTTCCCGAAAGTGACTGCAACTGCAGCACTATGGCCATGGAACCCGGTTGGACAACATTCTTCTGTTAGGGGGACCCTAATGTTCCGAGGCGGTTTTACTTATTATAGAGTCAGATGCAAGCCTGTAATTCTAACTACACTTAAGCCATGCTCTGCTGTGAATACACAGTGTTTAAAAATGAGAATTGGGACAGGCCTGTGCAAGCCCTTTCCTCAGTGTCTCCATATGCATTGTTCAGTTTCCAGTCATCTCATGTTGAACAGTGAAGGCCTGCAGGGGGCTTTTGCTCGCATTCGCTTGAACCTCTAGTATACGTCTTGGTCCAATCAGGGACCATGATAATGCAGCTCTCCTGGTCGTGGGCAGTGTTCCATTCCCATTGAAGCAATCATGACCAAAAGCCCCCTGCAGGTCTTTCCTGGTCAATATGGAAAGGTCATTGTGGGTTGGATTTGAACGCATGCCGTGTCCATGTACCTATTTTTAAATGAGTGTTCAGGCAAATTCAGCTTTATTCATGAGTAACATCATTATCACCACCATCATTCATTATCCATCCCTAAGGTCCCAGGACAGGTTACAACATAAAAACACAATATTAAAAACAGTTTAGAACAACTTACAAATGGGTCATTTGCCTTATTTAAAAAGGATATTGTACTTCTGGAAAGGTGCATAAAAAGGGAACCAACCATATCAGCTATTCAGGGGTGGAAAGGCACCTAAAGAGCAGCGCATGGTTTATAAAATTGAGCATGGTGTGGAGAAAGTGAATGGAAAAGCTTTCCTCTTTCTCCCTTAGTACTAAATCCCATGGTCATACAATGAACTGATTGGCAGGAAATTCAGCCCACACATTTCCTCCCCCTCTTCTCCCTTTACATAATGCCTGTTTAATAAGTTACTACTTCTTTCACAGAAACCACAGAGACCACAGAAAGGGGTGGTCTCTACAATATATAAAAATACTTCTCCAAGACACTACAAATCATCACCACAAAAACCAATGGGAATATGGCATTGGATATGAATTATACCCTACCAAGTTGTCTATGGACTATGGTCTAAACCACCATTTAAATCCAAAAGAAGAGAACTCATTCTACAACTTAGGTATAGATGGTACCTAACACTACAGAAGCTGGCTCTGATTCACTCAGAAATCTCATGTAAATGCTGGAGAGCCTGCACGTATCTCCACATGTGGTGGGAATGCCCCAGAGTTCAATCCTTTTGGATATCGCTGCTGAAAGAAATTTCCAAAATAATAGAAGCAACTCCAGAACTAGCCCTATTAAATATCTTCCCGGACAACAACAACACCACACACACATTTGACAGGGAACTCTTAAGTCACTTACTCTCAGCAGCTAGAAATATTGTAACTAGACACTGGAAGGACCTTTCAGGAGTGAACATAAACTACTGGTGCCAAAATGTATGGGAAACTGCCCTATTAGAGAAGTTAACCAACAAACTCAAACTAGCACGGGGACAAGCAAAGGAGGACACCTTCACCCCGATATGGTTCCTCTTTATCACATTAACAGCACAAGCCCTTGCAATAGAACGAAATAATACCCCCCATCTCTCTTCCCCACTCTCCCACTCCCTTTCCCCCAAAACCACAATATGTATATGACATAAGTGTCTCTCACTAAATGTAAACAAACTGTGAAAAGGATTCTATGAATTGAAGTGGAGATGGTAGATGTACCCTTCCCTGTTTATCCGTTTGTTTTGTAACACAAAAACTCTTTAATAAAAACTCATTTTTTAAAGAAAAGAAACCATAACCCCTGTTCAGGCATTATTTCTCATTCAAGTGTTAGTGAAAGCAGGTACACTTTAAATCCATATTTAGAGAACTAAATAATTGGCCCCATTTTCAGAAGTGCTGAGCTCTTGCAGTTTCTATTGATTTGAAACGGATGTGGAGTTCTTAAAGTTTGACATTTTGTCTTTTAAGTGACAGCTCGTCCCTGGAAAAGATTAAAAATAAAGACTTCCCGGCTGTTAAAGAAGCTTTGTGCTCATTTGACCTTTGCCAGGAGGGGAAAACCCCAGAATGACACTGTGCTGATTTAATAATAACACTAACGCTAATTTTAACATGAAGTACCTGAGCAACTTGTTGATGTTCATGCTTTATAGATTTCTGTAAAGGATAACAACATCAGTTAGAATAACAAGTTGCTTGTTTGTTTATAATAATTTTTATTAAATATTTTCCTCGTTCACAAAAGCACATGCATTGTCTCTTTAGGTTGCGTTTTCTACATAGCAGTTACATCATCATCATCATCATCATCATCATCATCATTTATTATTTATACCCCACCCATCTCGCTGGGTTTCCCACATTTCACATTTCACATTTGTTGTGAGACATTGGTGTTATATGCAGTATAGAGTTGGGAAGAAAAGAGGGGTGGGTGGGGTGGTAAAGCTGATGTGTGGGGTTTTTGTGTTAGCATCACTTGGGATGGTTCTCTTTCTATTTGCTTGTTGTGTTTCCTTGGTGGTGAGTTAGGTTGGGGTGACCTAGGGTGTGGTTGATTGTCTTTGGTTGGTTGCAGTGGGATTTGTTTGTGCATGTGTGAGGAAGGGGGTTGTTGGGTTAAGTTGGCCATATTGAATTGTATGCTGTCAGTGGGTTCGTGTTGTCTTGTTGGGCTGTGTATGTAATAAAGGGGAGCCATACGGGAGTGAAGGCATCCTCTTCTATTTCTCCCAAAATGTCAGTCTATTGGTTAGCTTTTCTAGTAAGGCTGTTTCCCATGCTACTTGATACCAGTGTTCCGTGTTTATTCCTGACAGGTCCCTCCAGTTTCATGGCTATGACGTTTCCGGCTGCTGAGAGTAGGTGGGTTATGAGCTCTTTATAGTATGAGTGGGCATTGTTATCTTGGAAGATGTGCAGTAGGGCCAGTTCTGGGGTGATTTCTATTATCTGTTTAGTTATTTTGCTTATTTCTTGTATGACTGCTGTCCAGAAGAGTTGAGTTTGGGGGCATTTCCACTACATGTGGAGGTATGTGCCTTGCTATATAACATTTCCTTTGTTGGAGACAAGAGTGTGTGTAGGTGTGTGCAGCTGGGGGTGGGATGCAGGGTGGAATTGAACATTAGAATCCCCAATATCAGTCCAGCAAAGTTTGGAGGTTACATTTATTGGTAATCAGAGGGGCTAGCTGAAGGTAGTTTTGTGCTGAGCTTGTTGTCTGCCATTCATGTCCTCTGATCTTAAGACAACTCTGTGCCCCTTAGGTTGGAGGCAAGGATTGGCTTGGCTTGATCATGCCTTATTCTGACATCTTGAAACGGCCCTCTGGCCACTGCCAGTAGTGTATGAATTGGTCTTAAATTCCATATGTTCTTTTCATCACCAACATTCCCACAGGCATTAAAAGGAGTTCTGATTTCAGGATGAAAGCAGAGTAGGGACAGTTTCTTGTGTGATTCAAGCCAGATTTATTCTTCCAGTTTTCAGGCACATTAAATCCACTTGCAGTTTTACAAAATGGGCAAATGGAACCCCCTAAAGAATAATTGACCTGTTCTTAAATTAAGATAAAAGCTATTACACTCATTTTCTTTATTTTGCATTTCATATCCCTGGAGTTGTCTCCACTACTGATTATTTAAAATATATATAGTAGTAAATTCTAAACAAGTCTTAAAATCATCATATGGTCACACAAACAAATTGGGAGTGTGAACCACGAGGCATGTTTCATTTTTTTGGAAGAATATGAGTTGATTGCACAAATTCTTCTTGGAAAACAGACAATGGCCAGGAAAGTTGTGTGCACATATGAAAGAATTCCTTTGGAAATTTTCTTAATGCTCCTAATAAAACTTCATAGCATCTAAGAATTTAAGGAAAGATAAATCTTTTCAGTTGCTTTCTTTCAACAGTGTGGAAAGGAGGCGTGTTGGGGAAAGAGAAGCGACAAGGCCCTGATTTTCTTTTTTGCTGATTTCTGTTTCAGTTAATTCTGCAGTAATTGGATGCACTGTGTCTAATTCTTCATAAATCAACAGCACATTATCACAATATTGACAGTGGCTTTCCTAGCCCCATTGTCTCTATCAAGAGTTATATTCTGCTTCAAAACAATTTGCTGTGAACACCCTTGTTTGTTTGCCACACAAGTCTTTGTTCTGGCTGAAAACTTTGATTTATCACTGTATATAATTGATGGCTGTGGGGTAGGTGGACTATAGCTATCGCTCCTCCTCTTTTAATCTAGCTTTGCCTAGAAATCCATGTCATGGAGCATTCTCAAGGGAACCAGGCTGGGAAATTTTCTGTATGTCCAATGGGAGCCCATTAATCATAGTGAAGAGCCTCTTACTGGCTGTATCCATGTTTGTGAAAGGAAAGTAGAGACCACCTCAGAAGGACTTATCAGGAGAATAGATGTTAAAGCTAATGTATTCATTGTGAAATCACAAAAAAACCTTTATGCATCCCTAACGTATCACAACATATTTTTGGAATGGATTTCACTCTTCTTAAAGGCTTTGAACTCAGTAAAAGACTATAATATCTGAGATCAGAACCCAAAGGGATGGAAAATACTATTATTGATTAAGAAGAAGAAACTAAACCACTACTGCTTTCTGTTGTGGAGAAAATAAAATATATAATAATGAAAACAGCACAGATACTCAATTCTGATAAACTAGCGATATATCAATGCAAACAAGTAAAATTATTTAGATTATTGTGAAGTCATTTGATTACATGGTTAAATTGAAATTGATAATATGATCAGTTAGTAATCAGAATAAACTCCAGAAACTAGATTGGGATGTTGGGTAATGAATAAATTAATATTTCTCCTTATTATATTTCTGGTCTTTCATCCTCATTCCGTTTCCCACTGCAATAATCCTGGCTGTGATCCAGACAGTTGCATGATTAATGTGTATTGGGCCATTGGACTATTTCACAGCAATCCCCTGCTCCCCACTTGGCAAGCTAGATTTGAAGCTTGAAGTACTGAGGCAGCTGTGAAACACACAAGCAAGAATCTAAAGCTTCTGCATGTGTGGCAGTGTTCGTCGCACTTAAATAGATGTTCAGTATCTTCATTCATTCCACATCTTACAAATGGGACGCTAAGACTGAGAGAGCATGATTTGCCAGGACTACACCTTAAGATTTTGCATGAGCAATGGTGTCAATGTTAGAGAGAAGTCTAACTCTGCTGTCTTGTGCTCTTCAACATTTCTCTGCTGAAAATAGGGACATCTTTAGTAGTAGTAGTAATAATAATAATAATAATAATAATAATATGGTGGTACCTCGGGTTACAACCTAGCAGTTAGAAAGCACGTCAAAGTGCAAGTAAATAAATAGGTACTGCTCCGGCGGGAAGGTAAACGGCGTTTCCATGCGCTGCTCTGGTTCACCAGAAGCGACTTAATCATGCTGGGCACATGACCCGGAAGCTGTACGCCAACTCCCTCGGTCAAGAAAGCAAGATGAGCACCGCAACCCCAGAGTTGGTCACGACTGGACCTAATGGTCAGGGGTCCCTTTACCTTTATATTACCTCGGGTTACATACGCTTCAGGTTGCAGACGCTTCAGGTTACAGACACTTCAGGTTACAGACTCCGCTAACCCAGAAATAGTACCTCAGGTTAAGATCTTTGCTTCAGGATGAGAACAGAAATCACGCAGTGGCGGTGCGGCAGCAGTGGGAGGCCCCATTAGCTAAAGTGGTGCTTCAGGTTAAGAACAGTTTCAGGTTAAGAACAGACCTCCAGAACGAATTAAGTTCTTAACCCGAGGTACCACTGTAATAGTAAAAAAAATACCCAAACCATTTTATTGGGTTGCCGCATCCACTCTGGGCAGCTTCCAACATATATAAAAACATAATAGAACAATAAACATTAAAAAAAATCCCTGTACAGTTCCACCTTCAGATGGCTTCTAAAGGTTATATAGTAACTTATCTCTTTAGCTTAGGGGTCACATAACTCCATACCCTTCCAACATTTCTCCAGTGAAAATAGAGACGTGCTAAGGAAAAGCAGGATGTTCCAGGATCAAATCAGAATCTGAGACAGCGTCTGTAAATCTGGGACTGTCCCTGGAAAATAGGGACACTTGGAGGGCCTGCTATCTATGCGCCATTCCTATATTCATCTTATATTGTGGTAAAGTTTCCACAAGGCAGTTTTTCACCAGCAGTGGATGTTTCTTCAGAATCTGCTGCCCCTCAAAGGTGAGAGCCAATAAGTTGCATGTCTCAGAAGTAATCAGCAGCAAAGTTATCCAGAATGTGGAAAAATGTGGGAATCAAGCCTTCCTATTGCTAATTAAGCGCTAAGTCTGGCAATCCATTTTAACAGCAAATAAATGGTTTCTTGGCTCCGCAGAGCTTTTCAGTGGGCTTAAGTCTTTACCCTAGTACTGCCAGGTTGGCTGACAACCTCGGTATAACGTGCTGATTTATCTGAATTCATTTCCCTCAATGACCTCACCATAATGCTAAGTAATGTCATACGTTTGTGACATTGCAACAGCTGTGCTCCACCTTAAGCATTTTTACGCTTGCTCTGTAAATCTTAGAATCGGCCTGCAGTTGCCTTGCATTTAAAGTGGACTTGTAAGGAATATTTTATAAGAAAAATTTGCCCACCGGGGAGAAGTAAAAGAAGCGAACAGACGCTCATATACAGCTTAGTCACTGGCAGTCCGGTTCCTATCCCATATAAATAACCATGAACCATGGGAAGGAAGAGCAATCATAATACAGCATAACAACGACCATTTTGTTTACTAAACAAACAGCTTTAGAAGCTAAATTTAGTGCAGAGCTAAAGAAGCACCAGGGCTTCTTTTCTCATGAATCACCAATGCAGAAGTATACTAAATACGTTTGTTTTAGAGTGAATTACTTTGCTTCATAAAACCTTGTTAACAAAGGCTGAGTACATGGAACGCTAACAAAGAATAATTCTACTTTGCCATTTTTGCAGCTGGGTCCTCGAAAGCTTTTGCAAGGATTGCTCAGGTGAACTACCTATAATACCCCCAAGGTGGTTGTAGGGCCTCACAAGAGTGGTGTTTTATGGTGAGTGTATTCCGCAACATGTCCTTGACACAATAATAGTGCATTAGTGGTAGATTTATTCTGCTTTAACTATTCTGCAATGCTTTCCTCATGGTGCCACATTTCTGGTATTAAAAATTACGGTGGGCGGACTGTGTGAACTACAGGATTTCTTCACACAGTTGAAACCACTCTGAAGAGACTTGCAGAGAACCCAGCTCAGAGAGTTAGGTATCCCATTGTGAGTGTTACCAAACAGGAAGGTAAAGGTAAGGTAAAGGACCCCTGGATGGTTAAGTTCAGTCAAAGGGGTGGTCTTGTGGACAAATGATGTGGGTGGGGGAGAATGGAGAAAGGCAAACGGAAACATTTATTGCAACTTATTACAACTTCTGGAAGCGCAGACATTAGTTACGCAAACCCATTTGCATCTGTACAGAGACGTAAGTTGAAAAAGCAGACACTGGTAGATAGTTCTGCTTACGTTATGGACATTGCTATGTAGGTAAAGGTAAAGGACCCCTGGACGGTTAAGTCCAGTAAAAGGAGACTACGTGGTTGCGGCGTTTGTCCACAGACAGCTTTCCAGGTCATGTGGCCAGCATGACCTAACCACTTCTGGTGCAACGGAACACCGTGACGGAAACCAGAGCGCACGGAAACGCCGTTTACCTTCCTGCTGCAGCAGTACCTATTTATCTACTTGCACTGGTGTGCATTTGATCTGCTAGGTTGGCAGGAGCTGGTACAGAGCAACGGGAGCTCACTCCGTTGCGTGGATGTGAACCGCCAACCTTCTGATTGGCAGGCCCAAGGGGCTCAGTGGTTTAGACCGCAGTGCCACCCACAATCTCTGAAGGAACTTACTCCTTTAGAAAGATTTTTAGCAGCAGCAACATGGATGGAGCATGGTCTGGTTGGTGGAGAGCGGCATAGCCAATGGGCTGTGGCTCATGTAGGAGTCAGGCTAGCAAGCGTAGATGTAGCCGATTAGATTGCTACTTGGGAAAAAATTTCCTTCAAATCGGTTTCGGCCTCTCTGAAGGAAATTGCTTTTAAAATTCTGCAAATGCGGTACTTAACACTAGCGAGACTGGCTCGTAGCAACTTCACTCACACTCAGATTTATTGGAGGATGGCTATAGGGTCACTCCAGCACATTGGGGGGCGGGAGCTAAAAAAAGGGGCCACATTTTGGGAGTCAGTATTTGGGGACGTTCCTGCCGTAACAGGACAAAATATTGTTAAATCTTTGGAGCTAGCTTTTATGCAACCTATCCTTGGGCGATAAGCCAAACCTTCATTTCAAACATCTTATAGGTCATCTCTTGTAGGCGGCTAGGCTTGTAGTTGCAGTCTATTGTTGGAAACTTCTCAAAGGAGTCTATAGTATAAGAAAGCGTGGCAGTTAGCTGTGATAGAAAAAATAGCTAGCAAATGGAAGCTTGCGTGGGGTTTGAAATCAAAGGACACATTCACAACGGATTGGGATGCCTTTATTATGTATACAGCTAAAGAGAAGACACAGCGGAACCTCACTCAACACTACAGTATTTTCTGGCTAGTGTAATTTTAAACTAGGATTGGTTTATTCATTTGGATAAGTGACTGGAATTGTGTTGTTCTAAGGGTGCTGGCCTCACTGTAATCTGTAATCTCATCTCCTGGGGAGGAGTGGGGTGATGGTTTTTGTTTGTTTTTACTGTTCTTTGATAATCTGTAACATTGAAAATGATATAAATATTATTTTTTTAAGAATAAGAAGTTGTGGCATTTCAGTAGGAGGTTGTGGGGCATGCACTGATTGAAAACAAACTTTTTAGGGCACAAATAGCGTAAAAAGTGGAGTTGTGTTATGAGCATAAATAATCACAAATTCACAATAAAAATCTGGGGCCTGGAAGGGCCCCTAGATCTTCTGCATCAGCGATACTGATGTTCTTCAAAGGAAGTCCTCTAGGAGAGGGGTAGAGTTTGAAAAAAACAGAAAGTGTGGCCTTACGTCCTAGTTTACAGAGGGCGATCCTCTGTTGTAATGAGTTGAAGTCTGGTTTAAAGGTTTAAAGAAACCTAAGGAGAGAAAGCAGAGACCTTGATGTTCCCCACCAACACTTAACAGTTGGACAGCAGATGTCTCATGGATAGCTCAGTTGGTGGAGCCTAGTGATGATAGTGCCAAGGTTGCAGGTACAGTCCCTGTACAGGACAGCTGCATATTCCTGCACTGCAGGTGGTACGACTAGATGATCCTCAGGGTCCCTTCTAACTCTACAATTCTATGATCACATGGATCACCTGGTTATAGTATTCTCCATTATGGTGAGATATGTTATATTCTTATTTAAATTATAGCGATCATTTCCAAATCTGCATCTATATGTATAATTCAGCATGTGCTAACTTTATGCAAAACTCTGTGCACATTTGCCTTTCTTTTTTTTTAGTGTTTTATAAGTGGCAGTCCTAGAATCAAATAAGGGCACTGGGTTATAGTGTTGCTTCAGGAGGCAGCTCCATTCCACTAAATTTTCTTTGCAGATCAAATGAACCCTATTCCCCCACCCCTAGAAAAGTCAGCTCAGTAGACTGTGATGGTTACTTTTTAATAAGACAGAAACAAAAAATGAACAGCATTTCCTTTGTGATAAGCTCTGGATATTATAAAGTTCTGTGAAATGAGGGTAATTAATTTCTTTAGAATTGGCACATTAATACTACAGCTCCCCGAGGTAACAAAAAAATAAAACCCAATTAACCTGGGCTAACAATGCTTTTAAGCTGACGTGTCACAGGGTACAGGTCCAGCCTTGTTGCTGGCATGGAGCACTGAAAAAGCCTCTCTAAAGAGAGTTGCTGCAAAAAGTAATTAAATTCTATAAGGGCAGCCTTATCGATTGCACAAAATATGAACACATGCGTAGCAACAGAATATGAATGCATACTTCAGCACATTAAGTATCTTTGACAGTTATTGGAGAATAATAAAAAAATGAGAAAATAACATGGTTTGACATTTATGTGGATCATTCAAGAAGATCAAAGTAAACGATCTTATAATGGCAAACAATATATATATATATATATATATATATATATATATATATATATATATGAAATATGGTTGCTGTTGCATACACAATATAATAGCTGAATATAAAAAATCAATTATTATACAATTTTTGTTGATGGGTTTCCATATTATTCTCTATCATAGTTGGTTAGGATGGGGAAAACATTTGGCAACTAGGAGCATTAGACTTTGAGGAGTTCTCCTAATGATACCCATCTTGTCCCCAGAGAAGTCTGCAGTTTTGAGAACATTGCCCGTGGAACATCCTTAAAGAACATTGGAAGATGCTTGCTTGGCGCTTGAATTTACTGATCCATTTCAGCCCTCTGATATGCTTAATTCACTGTGCTTTAAAAACCTCTTAATCTCAAATGGATTTGCTTCTGCCCCCGACCCCCAGTCCTGAAACTGCTTGCTATAGAGTAGTCCGAATGAAGCCTACAGATAAGCAAAGAGTTATTCTGTGTTTTAGAATTAGCACAGCCATTTTGCTAGATAAGAGGCGGCAGAATGAAAAGTTGCTTAATTTTGTGTACAGGTGCTATCTTGCAAGACTCTAAAGCAGGGATGGCCTCCAACTATAGATTTGCTGGCCTCTTAACTGCCCAGCCAGAATGCCCAATTAGTCACGGATGATAATAGTTGCAGTTAAGTGACACCTAGAAAACCAAAGAATGAATCCTTGTTCTTGATCTATTCTAAAAAGCTCTACTACTGTACTGTATGGATCGCAATGGAAGTGGAATCTTTCTGTGTGAATATATTTGTTATGTACTGAGCTTGGATCCTAGAACAATAGGCAGGTAGGATCCTAGAATGCAACAACCTGATTGGCCTGCAGGAGCAGCCCAATCAGGCTCCAGGGGGGAAGCAGAATCAGCCAATCACACTGGACCTGTTGTGTAAATAATGTATATAAAGCCAGAGGCTTGGGGGGGAAATTCATTCGCTGTCTTTATGAGCTGCAATAAAGAGCATGAAATCACTACACAACTCCAAGTATATTTCAATATTATTTTCCCAACTTTGAACTGAATGCTAAATCTCCTCTAGGGAGTTCCATATGCATATTGGACTACCCAAATGTTTTTCCCAAATTGAGGCAAGTGGCAACAAGTTGTTGAGTTAGCTTGCACATGAGCAAGTGATAGCGTATGCATCTTTTTTTATTAGATCATTCCTTCTCCATGCTGAATTTTAAAAAAAGAATCTGGCTTTTCTGGCAGCTATAGAAGATGGTTTGTGTGCATCTAGATCTGGATTGTGGGTGATTACCCTTTGACTAACGGTGGGTATCACCCATTGAAAGAATGGGCTCAAGGAACCCACTATGATTTCAGTGGGTCTACTGACTCAGTCTGATTTCAACCTGTCTGTAGGAAATAGTATGCGATAGATAAACATCAACAAATTGCAGTATTGTTAAACAGCATTTTGTCTCCAGATTTTCTTGCTTAAATTATAAAATGCAAGCAATGCTGATTAGCACACCCCCCCGACATATTCAGTATAAATTGCATTGAATTATCTTTAATGTTGTAAAATATCTAGTTTCTTGGATACATTCCAGGGCAGCCAAACTGCATTAAGAGATATAATATACAGGATAGTTTTGAATGTCGTTATTTAATTGGCAAATAGATTTTTCTCTTGCCATCAATGGCAAAAGAAGACATTTGATACCAGGGGCTGGATTAAATGTTTTATCAATTTCTCGTGTTTAAGGATCTTTATGGAACAACAAGTTTGTCCCTTGGGCGAGCCCTTGTCAAGTGCAATAAAGAGATCCACACAAGTGAGCGAGATGCATTTTTGCAGGATTTACTGTGAGACTGAGATTCTCTGCATTGGCTGGGTGCTTTCAGCAGCTGCTCTCTTTGGTGTTTTGCACCCAAAGGATTTTTTTAAAATATAATTTTCTTGCCACTGTGGATTTACAAGCAGCTTTTCTTTTCATGGAAGGAGGTGAGTATCTGATGAATACAGATGCTATAGTAGTGACACAGGGTTTTTATTTTACAATAAATACTCTGCAGCCTTGAACTCATAATCAAGTACTTCTTAGCTTGATTCAAGATGCGGTCTCCGCTGTAGCGTAGAGAAAATGTAATGCTTACAGATTGCAAGACTGCTCGACTTTATTTAGCTCCCTTTCTGTATTCCCTGTGCACCCAACAGGAATCAGGGCATGCAGTTAAATCCTACTAAGGTGTTTTTCTTAAGGAGTGTATCTGTTGCATCTTGAAAAAGGCCAGGTGAATTTAGTTAGGATAGGATGTGTAGTATTAGATTAAGGTGTATAGGAAGCATGGTTCTTATTGGTAGATAACTTTGATTGGTATTATTATTAGTTTTAAGTCTCCCCCCCCCCTTAAATAGTCTTACTCCTCCAGTTGTATGTATGGAATTAATCACATTCAGAGGTCATTAAACTTGTGTATTTCATGAGCTGGGATTACATTTGGGAATTATACCAGAAATATATGCTTTTGAGTTTAAAGGAAATATACTGGGAACTGTGAGCATTATTGAAGCTTATAAAAAGAGGCATACTTGGCATGTGGAATTCACTGCCACAATATGTGCTTATGACCACTGATAGGCTTAAAAGGAGAAAATTCATGGAGGGTAGGTCTAGCATTGGCTGTTAGCTATTATAGCTGTTTGTATCCTCCGTTGCCAAAGGCAATGCATCTTTTTGAACATGAGGACAAATCGCTGTCATTGCGCTGTCAGCGGCTCTCGGCTGGTTGCCCAGGAAATTATAAGGCCAAGGAAAAGTTTCTTGCTGTCCTTTTTCTTTTTGATCTTTACAGAGAGAGGCTATAGACTCCAGCCTCTTGGATAATGGCGTTATCCCGAGTGAATCTCCACCACCCTGGCCTCTCCCACTTTTTCATTTCATGGGTTCTGCTACGAGCCCTCTGTCTTCGAGCTCTTTGCTCTCCTACTTTTAAGGATCGCCGGGTTCTGGGAGATGGTGGGTCTGGAATGCTTTCTAGTGACAATGTGTCCAGCTCTGCCTGCTCCTCCTTTCCCGTTATTTCCCAACTTCTCCCCTCATCTACCTCTGAGCTGTGACCTCCCGCAAACCACTGTTGTAAATCTTCTTTTTCCTCCTTCCCAGCCCCTGAAAATAGTGGAGGCAGGAAAGGCTTCAAAGGAACCAACTCCTAGGTTCCTTTGGCCCTCCCAATAAAATATTTGAGCAACGGGACAGAGCAACAAGAGCTCACCCCATCGCGGGGATTCGAACCGCCGACCTTCTGATCGGCAAGCCCTAGGCTCAGTGGTTTAGACCACAGCACCACTTGCACCCCTGAGGAGAAACTAGCCCACTGCAAAAAGTACATTCAACATTTGTTATTTGATCCATTTTGCCTCTGGCCCCACCTGCCTCTGGTGTGTGGCCCCTGGAAAGTTGCTAAGAAGGGAAGGGTTGCCTTTGGCTGGAAAATGCCCACCTATAGTATAAAGTCTATTCTGCGAGCTGGGCATCTCCTTATGCTCTTCTTTTTAAGCTGTGACCCTAAATTCTTGACAATAAATGTCATGGAGCATAATAGGGCATTCAATCATGAGCACATACCTTTATGCCATGTGTGTTCCTGCTATGTTCCCTGTAATGTGTGAGAACTATTTTTGAACATGTTTGTGCATAAACCCCCACAGCATGCTCACTCAGTATTCCTTTTGTATAACAAAAAGTTTAGTTAGAATCTACTTTTCTTGTGACCTGAAGCCCTTGGTTCGAATCCTGCCCTACAGAGCAGGAGAAAACAAGTGTGTTCCCTCTTCCATGTGACAGCCCTTAAGATATTGTGAGACTGCAGTCAAGTGCAGAGCTACTGGAGTTTGAGGATGGAAATTATTGGGTGTTGGAGAAGTGTTCTGTAAGTTCAGGGAAGGGGTACTGGGTTTTGTATGAGAACCAAGCTGGTAAGAAGTAGCGTGGGCGAAGATGGATTGATGAACGGAACAGAAGTGCAGGGCAAGGCTGTTTTATCGAAAGGTTATCACTGCCACGTTAGCGAGTGGATGGATATGGATTTCGCTTATATTGTTAACCACCCACACAGTACAGTTCAATATCCCTCTCTGTTCTTGTTAGCATTTGCTGGGGTCACTGCTGAACACACTTTTGAGCAGTTCTTCCTCTGTGCGAGCTGGAAACATATTTCTTTTCAGGGTTATTCAAGCATGCATCCTTTTATTCTTTCCCGTGAACATATTTATTGTGACTACTGAAAAGTTATCGTTCTCTAAAATGTGTTAAGCCTTCCCCGCTGCCTCTCTCAGGGACATACAGGTATAGAAACTGTTGCTTCAAAAAGACGTTGCTTGGAAATATGGTTGCTGTTGCTTTTCTCTCTCCCTGGAAACCTTGTACTGTTCTCATTCTTTCCCAACGTTTTGTTGTCCCCCCCCCTTTTTCTTTTTTGAAGATTCGACACTGCAACTTTTGTCCTTGGCGAGGCCGAAAAAACAAAACAAATGGTGGAGGGCCTTGAAATGTTTACCCTCGTTCCTTTTAAAATGCTTTTTAAAAAAATCAAATATAAACAACAAATTATAAACTGCATTGTTTTTGTACACCTGCGGAGATTTTTGTTTTAAAAATGAGTCCATTCTTACAAAAACGATGGTTTGCCCATTTTCCACACCAGTGCTTTAATCATTTTTTGAGTATTGTTGTTATTATTGAGGTCAGGTCACCTGAATTTAGTGCAGTTAAAATATCACTAGCTCTTTGTATTAGTTTTATATCCAGGTGCTTTAGTGCTGCCTGATTCTTTGATTCAGTAAATCACTCTGAATAAACAACCATTTTTTAATGTGAAAACATAACAAAATTGCATTGTGTACATGGCTGCGGTGTTTCTCATCATAATGAGCCCCCCGTTCTGTTTATTATTGTAGAATTCTGTTTTGTTTCTATTCTTGTTAAAGGCGAATGGCTCTGTCCAGAATTTCCATGTTGTAGAATATCCCTATGGAGATGGTGTACAGCATGTGCCTCATTTTTTTATATATATAAAGCTAATAAGATCCTAAATGTGCATTCTGGCTTCTTGGAGACATATTGTAAAAATAAACCATCCAAATGAGTGCTTTGCCGACTGCTTGTGTAGAAGTGTGGAAACAAAGTAATAAATTCCCTTTCCACACCTGCAAATTAATATTGACAGATAGCATTACAAAGGTAAATGGCAAATATCAAAACAAACAAACAATTGCATAGCAGGATTGCTATTTCTTTCCTTTTTCTGTTCAGTATACCATTTCCTTGCAAATTACATACACTAAAGCTGAACATTTGCAAAATCACCTTGGTACAGGATTTGTCCTTTCAACCTATTCCCATAGCTGCACCTTCCAGCCCCAATTGCTGTCTTCTTAGTTCTTGCTGTCTTTTTATACTTTCTTTGGTATATTTGGTTCATAAAATCACAGCCAGAAGTGCAAGCGTTATTATAATAAAACAAGTCATGCCTACCTTACATTTTGTGTCATCACCTAGGATATTGTGTGCTCAGTATTATCACTTGTACCATAAGAAGGAAATTAGAGCATGTATTTTCCACATGGAGAAATCAAATGTAATCTAAATGCAAACCACGAGTTTTATTGCATGGCAGCCTTTGATAGCCGCGCTGCTATTACTAATTCCACTATGACAAGAGTACATAGTAGTCCAGAAGTTTCCAACACTGTTTTTTGTTTTTGTTTTTTATTGGTGGTTTTTGTGTGGTTTTTTTTGCCTTTTAGCTTTGCAAAATCAACACAATTTGGTCCTAATAAATGAAAGAGTATTTGGCAATCATTTGCTCAAAAAGCATCAGCATTGTGGCCCAATGCTGTGAAAAGTAGGCAAGAAGACTAAATTATTTGGTACCATAGTAGCTGACCAAAAGGCATGAGAGCTTTTATGTCAATTAAGGTCTGGTGTTCTGCCAACATGAGATGATATTCTTAAGTAGATTACTTACTTCATTTCCAAGTTTTCCTCCATACTGTGGCTCAATTAGACTAAACATATCAGGGTAGCGTGATGACCAATTAATGTATTGTCATGTGTTTGCGAGATACACACAGAGAAAGACAGAGAAAGAGCTTTTATTGATGTCTTCTTTTATGCAAAAATAGAAGATAATTGTTGTAAATTACTGCTGAATAATTAACATAAGAGCTCTCTGGTATTGCTTCCCCTGTCCTGTTTTAGAAGAGGTAGCTAATCAATGTTAGTGTGTTTCGTAAGGTTGTACAATTTTTGGTGAGCATTATCTCAAAATACGAAACACCTGTAGACTCTACCTCTTGATAAATTCATTAGTCCAATGCAATTCATTGGTATAGTTTTTTTTCTGCAGATGTTTGATTTTATTTACTTATTCATAAAAATCTTTATAGGCTTCCTTTTTCGGGCATGGCTGGCTCACCGAAGTGGCTTGCATATTATAAAAACACAGTGCAGATTAAAATGGCAGTATTAACAATAATTTAAAAACATTGTTAAATAGATAAGACAATATAAATCTCAGCAGTTAAAAAAAAAATCAACAAAGAAGGAAATAAACCATGTCACAAATGAGGCTGGTTTGGGTGGGAGTATTGCTCACAGGCAGTAGCCTCTGATCCTGGGACAGCAGGACCCAGAAAGAATGGATCTCCAAGAATTTCGGACCATCATTCTTTTCTCTTTGCTTCTTTCCCATCCTCCCTCTGTGACTGGCAGTTTCATTCCACCTCTCTTTTAGCTTTGTAGATTCCACTGACTCCACTGCAGCTATTTCATGCACAAAAGGGAACAAAAATGCTCCAAATAATTAGGGCCTTCCTTCAGTTCAGATCCAGCATCAGCACCTATTATCTTGCAGAAGATTCTGGAGCCTCAGGGGCTCAAGAAAGGTCCATAGCTTACTACTGCTCTGGGGTCACTTTAAAAAAACAAACAAAACAAACCCAAAGTGTGGGGCACACCAGCGTTGTTCAATTTCTGGTTGCCATCTTGGTTTTCCTTCCTTTTTTTTTGATGACAATTTATTAATTTTTCAAAAAATAACATAAAAATAAACATAAAAACAACAATATATAAAGAAAAAGAAAAAGAGAGAAAAAAGATTTTAAAAAACCAAAACAAGAAAAAAACCATCATAATCAAAGATTTTAAACCATAATTTTTGCTTGACTTCCCTCCCCTCCCCCTCTTGGTTTCATTGTTTAATTTTTTGTTCACACACGTCCTTATAACCTTAATAATTGATTTATTAAGACCCTGTTCATCTTAATACAAGTGAGTTTTTAAAAGTTATACTGACATAAAAGTCTATACACAAAGCTTAAAAAATGGGCATTAAACCTTTACCCCTTTTTTATTATTCAAAGTCCTCTTTCTGTCTTGGGTACTACGTTAACTAGTTTATCCTGTATATTTCAATAGTTTAGTTTGCCAGCCATCTTGGTTTTCCTTCCAGTGGTCTAGAAGTTTAGTTGTTCCAAAGCCCTATTCGTACTTACTGGCATACCCTCCTTCATTGCGCTTTGGGAGAAAATGGTTAGGCCCAGTTTTGGCAGAAAAACTGCTTTGGTCACCCTGTATGATGACCTCTGTCAGACCCACAAGCCCTGAAGCTGGCCTCATTTAAACATATATATAACATTATTACCTGGGCTGCCAAGTGAAGTGTCATGTCAGGTGATTGTCACCACTATCATCCTTCTAAGTGCTTCTGAACTCTGCCCCTGTGGTACACTACATCACTGGGTGGGAGCCAGAGGCACTGGGATAATGAATATGGCGACTGAAGCTGCTAGGTCTGGTGGGTTTTTTCTGCATTCAAGTGAAGGGTCATGCCACCAGCTTTGCTTGCAAAAGGTGCCAGGCTCAATCGCTAATATCTCCAGGTAGGACTGGGAGAGACTTGGTGTTTAAAACCCTACATAATAAGAACATAAGATTACCCACTGGATCAGATCAGTGGCCCATTTAGTCTAGCATCCTCCTCTCACAGTAGCTACCCAGAGGCTTGTGGGAAACTCTTAGGCAGGACCCAAGCCGAAGAGGACTCTCCCCTCCCTGTGGTTTCTAGCAACTGGTGTTCAGAAACATTGCAATAAACCTTGGAGAGTTGCTGCTCATCAATGTGGATAATGTTGAGATAAGTGGGTCAGTGGTCGGATTCAGTATAAGACAGCTTCCTGTGTTCCTGCTCCCCATGCTCTTTAACCCCTGGGGCCCAGTACAGTGTGCCCCTGAGTACAGTGGTACCTCGGGTTAAGTACTTAATTCGTTCCGGAGGTCCGTACTTAACCTGAAACTGTTCTTAACCTGAAGCACCACTTTAGCTAATGGGGCCTGCTGCTGCGCTGCAGCTGCACGATTTCTGTTCTCACCCTGAAGCAAAGTTCTTAACCTGAAGCACTATTTTTGGGTTAGCGGAGTGTGTAACCTGAAGCGTATGTAACCTGAAGCGTATGTAACCCGACGTACCACTGTAGTTGTAATGCAGTTGGCTTCTTCTCATGCAGAGTATACATGTTCCATGGAGCCTCTTTTAAAAGACTCACCCTGTATATTTACAATGGTACCTCCGGTTAGGAACTTAATTCGTTCCGGAGGTCCGTTCTTAAGCCGAAACCGTTCTTAACATGAGGCGCACTTTCGCTAATGGGGCCTCCCGCTGCTACCGCGCTGCCAGCGTGCGACTTCCGCTCGCATCCCAGGGCAAAGTTCGCAACAAGGGGCATCTACTTCCAGGTTAGCAGAGCTTGTTACCTGAAGCATTCGCAAGGGGGACGGTACGTAACCCGAGGTTCCACTGTATGTAGGGTTGGCTTTTATGAAATTGAAAGCACTGTTATAAATATCTCAAATCTTAATCATAAATTAGATCAGTTGCCAAGGCTATCTAAATAATAGGCCATTGGAAATATCACACTGTTCGCTTACTCTTGCATTTTACAAATTGAAGCATATGGAGCCATTTTCATGCAAACAAATGTGTGTTGCATCCTGATTGCCATAGAGATAATGGATTGACCCCCCCCCCGATGATCTAAGAATCAATGCAATTATATTTAGCCAACTTATTGGTTTATTTGTACATGTTTATACTGCTTAATATAATAAATATATATCTAAGGAGTTAGCATAAAAGCGTTAATATTTATCGTACAAAAAAATCCTTAAAAATGAGATAAAGCCACAACAGAACTGTGTTTCAGAAATAAAATTGAGCAGTGTGCAAAACAAAACGAAAGATTAAAGGAAGCCTGGATAAACATACAGTGGTGGGTTTTTTTTAAATAGAAATTTAAAGGTCATTACTGTCTCCATGAATTATCTGAGAGAGGGCATTCCAGAGGGTGGGTGCTTTTGTTGAGAAGGCATGATCACCAAGTGATAATCTACACTGGTCATGTAAAATCTTTAATATGTGAATGGTCAGCAGAGTCTCCTCAGAAGACCTTGAAGATGGGCTGGGTCCATACCACAAGGGAGGCAGACTCCTAGGTTATCCTGATCCCCACATGGTTTACAGCTTCAAATGCCAATAAAACCTTCAACTTGGCTCTTTAGTAATAGGAAGCCAGGAATGGGGAAATATGTGTAAAGCAATGGTAGCCCCACATACAGTGAATTACAGTAGTCTACTTTCTCCAACGGAAAAGTTAGAGGAACCAGCTAAACACCCAAGCAAAAGCAATTTCCGTCTCTGTGACTGTGATTGTACATTTTCCATTATTTTGGGGAAAGAATTCAAGCCAGACCAGTAATTGGTTGCTATTTACATAATTGTTGATGTGGAAACATACAAATCTTTCCCACACTACCTCCTTTCATGCATTTATGTCTTGGCTCCCTGAAGTACGTGTTTTTGGTTCTATTTTTTTCTTAGCTATTGTTTTAAAAATGTATAGTGGGCTTCTGAAGAAAGCCAGAACTTCAAATTATATATGTATATAAAACAAATTCCCATGTACTTTTATTAGAATCATAGAGTTGGAAGGGACCTTGAGTGTAATCTAGTCCAACCTCTGCAATGCAGGACTGTGCAACTGTCCCTTATGGGAATCAAATCTGTAACCTTGGTGGTATCAGCACCACGTTCTAGCCAACTGAGCGGTCTTAATTTCTTCAGTACTTGCTGGTCAAACATGTTGGAGTTGCTCAGGCTGAAATCTAATATACTCATAAACTAGGCTGACAGCCTTCAAAGAATGTATTTCTAATAATAGGCAAGGCCAATGTGGTGCATTCCAGATGTTTTGCACTGCAACTCCATGAGCCCCATTTGGCTTTGTCAGGAACACTGGGAATTGTACTCCAAAACAACTAGAGGGCACCATGCTTGCTACCCGTGTGTGTGTGTGTGTGTGTGTGTGTGAGAGAGAGAGAGAGAGAGAGAGAGAGAGAGAGAGAGAGAGAGAGTTTTACAAGTTTAAATGAGTCCTCACCCCTTTCTAGGATTGGTTGAATTTCCTCACTTCCATTTTGTGAGTTCTGTTGATTTGTTGGAGGTTTCAACGCTTCCTGTCTTCCGATGGTTCATAGAAAATTCCCCTGTTCACGGCATTAGTGTGTTCACAGTTCGATTTGCAGGTTTTTCCACATGTTGTTTATCTTTCCCCTTTCAGATAAGCCACATGCACAAACCATTGTGCACAGTAAAGTATCCGACATTTTGTTGTTCTCGATCACATCATCGTTCTTTTAATAGCAGCTTCTGTTTCTTCCCTAGTACTCATCTAGTTCCCCATTGAAAAATATTTCTGACTTACTTGTCACCATTGCCATATTTTAGCAAACATTAAAACATGACACATTTTTTCCACTTTGGGGCATGCAATTGCACTTCCTTTACAGGTTCTCTTTCAATTGATTAACTTGCAGGTATTCCTTTAGGTAGTTGCCTTTTCATTGACCCTTTCCTCTGTGATGCCAGGTGACGACAGCAGCCCTCCACGTAGTGCCAGGATGCTGGGCATAGCTTGCCATTCTAATTTCCTATAATGCTGATGTAGCATTTTCTTCAACTGTTTCGGCAAATAAAATGGCAGCTGGACTTAGCTTACCAGAGGCACTTGGAGCATGAGGCCATGCCTAGAGTGGTGAAGCCTTAGCAGATTCCCAGATCTGCCAGGTGCTGTTGACCCCAGCCATTATCTAGATGACATTTAGGCCTGCTTAATACATCATGTTGTAGAAACTTGTGCTTACTGCATTTTTGTCTTTATAGCCAAACTGATAGGATTTTGAAATGGTTGCAGATGATTCAGAACTACTACATTTTTCTAGTGTATTATTTGCATGTTGCAATTGTTTTATTGGCTCCCTGTTAGGCAAATTATTGATTGTTAAATGGCTGTTTTACTTGCCATAATTTTCTCTCCTTGCAGTTAATGGTTGTTCTCTTCTAACATTACTTCCTTATTGCTCCTTCAACGAGAAACAAGAGAGGTGTGTGTATGGAGAGAGAGAACAGGTTTTATAATAAATTCTCATACTCACTACTAACCCACTGATATCTTCAGCTCACCCTGCAGAATTATTACATTGATGGAAACGCCCAAGAGCAAATAAATGAAGGTCCTGGAACTGGAAATTGAAAAATGTATAGGATTGCACAGTTAATTTTTAATAAATATGATAAATACATTAGAACATATTAAGGATGAAAACAACTGTCTACTCAAGTTTTTGTTACAAAATATTTTTCTATAAATAAAAACTGGAAATATTAAAATAACTGCTGGGGGAGGTGAGATGACGGCTAATGCTAAAAAGTAACCTAGGAGATGGACAAGAAGGTAGGGTAGAAAAAATGAAAACAAGAGGAAAATGGGAACATTTGGACCCTTCACTATTGGCTAAACTCTGCCCCTTGACCTTAAATTCAGGGTTCAGATCTTAGCAGATAGTCAATAACATATTTTGAATTTGGTTTCTCAGCCTTTTATTACATAGATAAGGTAATTTCTGCCTTTGAGGGGAGCTATGAACTGAGCCGAGCCACTGTGTCTAATGGGAAATATTATTTTGGTACTCTAACCACACAGTTAACTGGATTTTAGAGTGGAATTCATCTGTAAATTCCACTTACAATCCACACATTTTGTGATGATCTTTGATCCATGTTGCACAGGAGTAATGAGTAGTTGGACAATGATGCAATGCATTGGTGTGGCACAGGACAAGGAACCTGCTATGGGGCAACCTGCTTGCATGCCTGGGCAACCTTCAGAGATCTGCTTGGCATTTAGATCTATTGTGCTCCAGTGGACTCCACTAGCAGCCTGAGTATGTGGCTGGGGCTAAACCACACCCTTAGAATCCTTTATGAGCCTTCTCCCTAAGTAGGCTATGGAGCCTACCAAATATTTTCCTGCCAAACTTAATATAGCTGCAACCAATTCAGCCAACTAGATGTTGTCTGGCTGTAAGAAGTAGACTCCATCTGCCTGAATGCTGGTGACAGATCACCATCACCCATACACCTCCAGGAAGCATTATACAACTGTATTCCCATTCTGCCTGGCTTCATCTACCTTAGCTGGGTCAATTGCCCATACCCATTCTCTCCATTCCAGGAGACTAGAACACCAGACACTCATCTCTAGAAAGGGTTTCAATAGGTGATCTAGGCTTGACAGCACTGTGCTTTGAGGTTTAGACCTTTTTTCTCTCCCAGATTGTCCTTGCCTAGTTTTTGTGTGAGTGGCACCCCCCAGCAGATAGCAGAAAAGAATGGGACCCATGCTCATTAGGGATTAAACCAAAACTTTGAGAGATACCTACAAAGAACCCTGGAGAACTGCCTAAACGTATAATATAAAGGCACAGGTAGATGGTCCATGTAGGCCTCTAGGTCTTTTAAGGGACAGGACTGCCACACTGGCTCCACCCTGGGGCATATCTCTTCCTTGCTTGTCTGTCTTTGAGCACTTGATGCACAAGGATATTCCTACCTAGATGGCTATATCTCACCCATCAGTTCTGTCTGTTTTAATAAACCAAGTTTTCTGCTCAATTTTACAGATCCCACTCTCACCCCCAAGATGTAATGTGTGAGCTCTGTCAATCCTGATCCTCCTCTATAGCCTGCTATTGGATATACATAACTATTGGCAGTTATATGTGCTCTTACTGGACAGCCAACCTTTCCTAGCAAACCAAAGCCAATTTGCACAACCGATCGGACACATGGGATTAGCAGATATGTGCAAAGACCTGCATATGGTTTCATTTACTATGCACTCGGCTCACAACTTGCCCCTGATTTTGTGTACCAGTGCGGTGAAGAGGAAAGTGTTTTTCAGAACATTGCTTTCCTAGCATAGCTTATGGTTAGGAATGATGGGAATTATAGTTCAACAACTTTTGGGGGACTTCAGGTTCTCCACTCCTGGAGCAATCTAATTCATAAAACAGGATTGACTTGTCTGTGTGTATTACAGTTTACTTAATTGCAGCCATACAGTAAAATCACAGTCTTGTATGTTAGAAGGAGATAGCCTGGTCTCTGCTGAGGTAATTATAGTGCATTCCCTTGCAGGGTGTTTTTTGGAAGTGACTGCACAGGAAATCCACCACTTATCCGTTACGTAAACACAATCTAGCTCTGCTGTATCTGACTTCTTGGGGCTCTGCAAACAGTAAAATTGTTAACCCATCGCTTGACCTGTACATTTATCTTTTCTTTCCAGACTATGCTGGGCCATGGATGACTAATCCAAGAAATATGGAATGCAAACAGAAAGAGCTAGGGGCAGTGTAAGATGCACAGACATTTCTTAGTAGATAGTGATTGCATAGTAGAGTTTCCCTTGCAAAGCAAAGGACGAAATACTTCCCATAAAACTCTTTTATGAAGTTCTTAATGTGGGAAAGTTTATTGTTTCCTTTAAGTAGGATGCAAAATGTCCAGGATGGCTTTGTTTTGTTTTAATCCAATTAAATGTGGTGAAGTCTCCAGTCTGGTGCATCCTGCAAACATGGCTAGGGCTTGAAGTACTCACATGACTTTCTTGCAGGCTTTGCGTACTATAGGAAAGCAGTTCACCTCTCCCGTGGCAATGCAGTAAAGGGGCAGGGCTGGCACCAGCTGTTGACATGGTGAGGTGCCTGCTGGAATGAGGAAGGAGAGTTAGGTGAACTGTAGTAAGCCTTGCAAAGAAATCCACAGCAGTTACCAGCATGCACAATTATATGCTAGCCTTGCAGGAAGGTGGTCCAACATTCCTTGGATGAAAATAGGGACATTCTCACTCCCCCCAACTGACCTCCCCTGCCCCGTTTCTTGTTTCCCCTTCCCCCCCTCCACAGAGCTTTTCCTATTAGAAGATAGGCAAGTGCCACCAACACTTCACCAATGGGACACAGCACACACATCCTCCATTGTCCTGAGAAAACCCCTTAATCCCTATGCTGTGCTGTGCTGCGCTGCGCTATGCTATGCTATGGTAGATTTACAAAAAAACACACCAATAAATAAATTTTAGAAAGGGGCAAGATTAGATACGAACAGACATACAAAGCTTTATCTTAAACAGGCAGACAGACAGACAGACAGACCCCTTGTATTCTGCTCCCCCTTTCTTCCCACCCAAAGCATCCCTGTTCTCTGCCTGCCCTTCAGAGCTGGTGTATTACATGGAGCTGGGCCATGGCGGTGGCAGCCCCTCCTCCTCCTTGCCCTGCAATGAGCTGCCCAAGGGAGGAGGCCAGCAGCAGTGGCCATGGAAAGGCAATGGGATGCTCCCTTTGCAGCCACAGCCATCATTGCTGCCAGTCAGGACAAGCACTGATTCATCCTCCTCCCTGAGCTAGCAACAGAAATAGGGACATCTCGGTATAAAATCAGAAGCCGGGACGGCTTTTGTAATTCCTGGACTGACCCTGGCAAATTGGGACACTTGGAGGGTATGCCACCACCAACTGGCAGGAACAGTGCTTGGCACAACTATGACACATTTCTCGGTCAGTTGCAAAGGTCCATGCTGTCCCCACACCCCATAATACTTGCCATATATGCCCCGTTTTGAAAGAAGGCGGGGGGGGGGGAGTAAGCATCTACTGAAGCTCCTTCTGCTTGTCTGCTGCCTAAGGAAAGAGGCAGGTTAGAAGAAAAGCTGCCATCATGTGGCCTGAGGGAGACCCACTAGGGACTCTTTCCCTGGAGACTCCCCAAACCCACAAGCCAGCATTGTGATGGGGAGATGTGCAAGTTCTCAACTTTCTCACCTCTCCTTTCATTGCTCACAAAACAGGGGAAAAGGGGATGCACAAGCTGCTTGTGCATCTGTTTGGTGTGTGTGTGTGCTTCCTGCAAAGTTACTTACCGAAAGACTGTTGAATGGAAAAGCATTTTGTCTTTAATACACACTTATTACAATTTAGAAGCAACGCATATACAAAAGCAAATTTGAGCTAGGGAGCTTCAAGACCCACCCCCCCTTGCCTTCAGTTTTGCTTGCACGCTTCACTCTTCTGCCGCCTGTGCAATGAGAAAAAGCTTACTTTGGGGGTAGGATGGGGTATACAGGGTTGCTCTTTAGAACTAATTCCTCTCCTTTTCCCTCAAGAATTTGTAATGTGACAGAGATGTAGCGAGACAGGCAGCTTCTTTTTCTGCAGGGTATAAAGGGGATTAAGCTTCAGATTTCTGCTGGGCTTCATGGCGGTTGTGGTTCAGTCTGGCAGGAAAAGATGCTCACAACATCAGTATGCTGGTGGTGCCTTCTTCAGTTTACAGGCATAGGGGAAGGAAAAGACACCTGGTGGTCCTCTCCCATCTTTGAAGAAGGTTCTGTCTGCTCCTCCACCTGGCCTCTGAGGAAACAGTCCTTTGCATGCTTCTTGAGGGTTTATGAAAAGTAAAACAGAACAGTTGATTGGTTGGGGGGCAAGCAGAGGGTTGCTCCTACCTCCCCAGTACTTCTATAAGCCCATAAATACTTTGATTTTTAATTTTTAGATCTATTTCTGATTATTGTCTATTGGCGTCTGAAAGATGGCTGAAATATAGTCCCAGTAAAGGTAAAGGACACCTGGATGGTTACGTCCAGTCAAAGGCGACTATGGGGTTGTGGCACTCATCTCGCTTTCAGGCCGAGGGAGCCGGCGTTTGTCCACAGACAGCTTTCCGGATCATGTGGCCAGCATGACTAAACCGCTTCTGGCGCATCGAGACACCGTGACGGAAACCAGAGCTCATGGAAATGCCGTTTACCTTCCCGCCGCAGTGGTGCCTATTTATCTACTTGCACTGGTGTGCTTTCGAACTGCTAGGTTGGCAGGAGCTGAGACAGAGCAACAGGAGCTCACTCCATCGTGGTGGGGATTCGAACCGCTAACCTTCTGATTGGCAATCCCAAGGGGCTCAGTGGTTTAGACCACAGTGCCACCTGCGTCCCATTTCAGCAAGTAGTTTTGCTTGAGCTAGGGAACTTCTTCTATCCTATCTTACCCTGTCTTCATGTGCCCCACCTCCCCAAAATCTGCTTTGGGGGAGTTGGGGGAACTCCAGAGCAGTTTTGGATGTTGGGGAGGGGCAGAGGGAAAGTTCTATTACATAAGTGGAAGCCCTTGCATAAATGGGACAACTTCATTGGATAAAACCATCAGACTCATTGTGCTGTTTGTGGAATCTTATATGTTGGACCATTATTAAGTACATTACGTCTTAGCTTTATCATGGTACTCGAATGGCTTGGCTCCCGAACAAATCGGCTCCCGAATGCCACAAACCCGGAAGTGAGTGTTTCGGTTTGCAGACCTTTTTCAGAAGCTGAACATCCGTGACTTCCAGTTGAGTGCAGGAAGCTCCTGCAGCCATTCGGAGGCCACACCTTGGTTTTCGAACGCTTTTGGGAGTTCAACAGACTCCTGGAATAGATTAAGTTTGAGAACCACTTTATGAGATTTAGCACATCTTTACATCTCAGTCTTCTGTCTTTTCAAATTATTTTAAAATACAAATTAAATCTATGTATAAAAACCGTTTTGATTAGCAGTCATTAAATCCTTGATCAGCATCTGCGTGTGCCTCCATCATTGCATTTTTGCAGCTTAAGTATAGCCTCATGTTTTGTGTCTGGATGTCACATGGTTAAGTATGTATTTTTCTGGCACAGCATATCTTAGGGCTAAGGAGCAAACTCAGATAAATTAGTGTCATTTTGCCTGTCATTTTTCATGTTAGGTTTGCTGATTTTTTAGTATGCCGTTTTCTGTGATGCAATCAATTTGAAGCATAAGCACTTTGGAAAGATTTTAATCTTAGGCAAGCAAATTTTTTTTAAAAAACCCACCCACCTTAGCAAGTGTCAATAATTTTGACAAAAAAAAATTTCTTAGTACTTGCAAAGATGCTTCATGGTTCACAAATGCCAAATTGCTGTAACCATGTCAGAGTGCCAGAATCAGAACTGCTGGTCCAACCATTAGGTAGAGTGGGGCAGCTGCCTAGTGCAGCTGGGTTTGGTTGTCATGAATGGGGAAGCAAAGGGTTGTTTATTATTGTTGTTACTGTTATTGCTACTATTATATTTTTGTGAAGCAGTTATTAGAGTTTCTGTCCTGCCTTGAGATTGGGACAGAATTTGCTCTCGCGCCTTACGCAGCAGAATGTATTGGATCAGTCCTGATTATATAAGTGTACTTAAAATATTTAGCACATGCTCCTCTGCTTTGGTAATTTATCCATTTGGAGTCTATGTGAACTGCAGACTTGCCTTCTGTAAAATAATTCATGATATTGCCTCCCTTTTAATTCATATAATCCAGGCACATCCAACAGGTAGATCGTGATCTACCGATAGATCACTGGACGTCTGTATTAGATCACTGATAGATCACCGGCTCCCCTCAAAGAAGCTCAACAACTTTGGCTCCTCTAAAAAAAACCCCACATTTTTGCCCTGCACCCCCCAAAAGGGGGTATCACTGCCAGTTTTTAACTCTGCGAGTAGATCACAGTCTCTTGGGAGTTGGCCACCCCTGTTGCATTAGGGTGGAGAAGGGAGGTTTTTAGCATATTTAAAACCAGCTATTGTTCTGATTTGTAATAGGGCTTATTACATATGATTTTGACATCTTAAAAAAATGAAACCATCACTTTTCTTATTTAAAAAAATGTTAAGTCCTTGTATAAGTACTAACTTTCAGGCTAGTTAGTACATATTTGATCCTTGTAGTCTTAGTTCAAATGCACATTCTCTCCTTTTAGCCTGAGATTTTGTTTTGGTTATTTATAGTAGCTTTTATTTGAGAATGAGAAAAATACCCACTTGTTATTTTTTCTTCAAGAAGCACATATCTCCTTCCAGATGCCTGCATCTCTTTGAGACAAAAGGGTATGTTAAGTTCCATCTATAAACAGAATCTGCTAATTAAGAGTTATTACTTAGGAGATTGGTACAGACCTTTCAGAATTAGATGTGTGTTCCTCTCAGATATCCATTAGCCGCTAATAAGATAATGCAGATGGACCATTCAGTTTCCTGTTTCCTTCTATTGTACCTTTTGAGCCATATATGGACCAATGGGATGGGCTGAACAATAACTGGATGTCCTTCTGCTCCCTTAACAGCCCTCAAAGAATGTTTGTTATTAGATTGCTCTTTCTGTTTAGTTTCATTGAGCTATGCTAATAAAGGAAACATAACACTCTGAAGGACAATATCCAACCCCCGTTCCTTTTTTTACCCTTTCCCACCATAATTAGCTTATCCAGTTACTTCATTTTGAACAATAAAAACAGTATGCAATCTCACAGAATCAAATATGATTTGTGGAGAAACTGACAACATAATTTCTTCATCACATGGAACATTAAATACAACGTAAATATTGTTTGGTTTATTGTTTATCCACAAAAGGCACATCTGTTTCAATAAAGTTGATTGTGAACTATCATAACCATGGTTGCTGGGGATAAATTGTGGCCACTGGAGAAAAAGTGATAAGCTCTACACCCGGAATGGGGAAGCTTTTTTACCTTCAGGATCTGTCTTGTGGACCAAATTTGACAGGAGAGCAGGGGCACCCATTTGTCAAAGTCCCTTGCACTCTATTCTCTGAAGCTTAAAAAGGAAGCAGGAGGAGACTTGCAAAACCTTTCCCAAGTCTTCCTGCACTTCCCTTTTAAGTCTTCAAGTCTGGGGACTTAAAGGTAGAGGGGGTGGACTGTCAAGGCATTGCGAGTCTCCCCCCATTCCCTTTGAGTCTTCAATCTTGAAGACTTAAAAGTGATGTGGGAGGAGACTTGCAAAGCCTTTTCTGAGTCTCCCTACGCTTCTCTTTTAAAACTTAAAAGGGACTTAAAGGAGGAGGGGGAAGACTTGCCCCCAATCTCCCATCTGAACAAGCAGCACTGGAGGTGCCTTAAAGCATTTCCAAAAGCCTCTTTGAAGTGATTCTCTTGCATGTGAGCTGCTTCAAATAGCACTTTTGCACAGGGATGGAGATGATGAATGGATTAAATCCTGCTGCCTTGGCTGTGTGGTCTTATTCCCTACTGGGAACAGGATCACACAGCCAATCCAAGATTAAACACTGCCCTCTTGTCCATCAGCTGACATCACCAGCGCCATCAGCTGATGGGCCAGTTTGGGGGAAATGGCCCTCTGGTGGGCCCAGGTTGGTCCATGGATCTGAGGTTCTCCACCCCTGCTCTACATTATCTTTCTTTCATGGTATCTGAAGAAGTGTGCATGCACACGAAAGCTCATACCAAGAACTAACTTAGTTGGTCTCTAAGGTGGAAGGAATTTTTAAATATTGTCTTTCTAGTTAGGGCTTCAAATTACTCGTGTGAGAACAGTCCTGCAAGGAGTGGTTCATTACCATTCTCCTATTTATAGCCTTCTGTGTCTTTGAGTGCAAAGATCTGAAATGTAGAGACTGTTTTTGAGTACCAGGTAGCAAGGGCAATAGTCCAGTTAATCCACAGGATACCAACTAGGAATGCAATGTCTTCTGCACTAACTGACTTGTGCCAGTTGACACAGCACCAACCTTCTGCAGAGGCCCAGGCTGTATTCAAGCCTCGTTTTCCTCACAGACGCCATACCCTCTTTTCCTTTTAGTGTCTGTACTTACTTTCTGTTGAATCAGCCTCTTGCAGTAAGGCACTGCATCGGAGAGAATGGGAATGAGGGAAGAGATTACCAGCTTCAGAACACGGTAGAAACATTTACCAGGTGAAATAGCGTATTGCACGCCCCTTGTCTATGTTTCCCTGGTTTTATGGAAATACTGAAGAAGAGTACTAATATTTTCTGCTTTCTTGTTGGCGAAAAATATATACGAGTCACTAGTGTCGTCCCCCCCCCCCCTTTGCTTTTGGGTTTTTATTTCGTTGTTGTTTCTCCGTTACTACACTTTTTTATAAATTATGCATAAAATCTCCTGGAAAATAACATTACATTCAGAACCATCTTTGGTGCAGTGGTGTGGAAAAGAACAGCTCATTTGCTGCTGCTCAAGGAGTTTATTAATTTAATTTATAGTCATTTGCTGCCATCTATGCTGCCCGTCTTTATTTTCAGAGATATCTCTGTAGGCACGGTATCATTTAAATTTAGTCCACATCCACCTACAATTCCCCAGAATTGGAATCTGTAACTCCCCAGGATCATAGCAATACTGATGGAAGGGAACATTAGGCCGTTCCCCTTGCTCCAGAGAAGTGGGCTGTATACTTAACTTTATGGCAGACACTTAGCCATGCCTGTCATTTTAAACCTCCAGAGAAATAGACCTCACAGCTTCCATGAGTAATTTATGTTCTTGAGCAATTGTTCTTACGCCGCTATTACAATCCTTGTAAAAAGCCCCATTTAATTCAATATAATGTTCTTTGGCGGAAGTGTGCTTACAACTGTAGGAAGTTTATTCAGTTACGCAATCCACTTTTTATGTCCCCAAAGAGTAATCATCGCCTCTTGACCTAAGTGAGATGTCACTTGCGACTTTGTCTTTTGACAGTGCTGAAGTAAGTCTAGTCCGAAACAACCATTGAGAAGCACAAATAGAGCATCATGCCAAACTGGACCAGAAAGCAGCAGATGTTAATAAGTAACCCAGGATCTATTAGTCATCAGAGTCTAGAAGGTTGTAAAAGTGCTGATTCAGTGCTTGGATCTGGTTATAATAGGTTGGATGAGGGCCAATAAGCTTAAACTCAATTTCAGTAACGTGAAGGTCCAATATGTAGGATGGATGTCTGGTTGAGGGAGATGGTGTGGAGGAGTATAGAGAGAGGAGCTGTTTGGCCTTTCCCATAACTTGGGGCCAGTCAGGTCTGTGTCCCAAGGTTTCTGCATCATTATGGCATTTTGGATACTTTACTGTTCCAGCCCAAACACAACGATTCATGTCATCAGAGATGCAAGTCTTCTTTAAACTGATCAGGTTTACCTTTTTTTTTTACCTTGTAGAGCAGGCAGAAGGATCGACTTGTTGGGTGGAGCAAGCCTCTTTTGAAATTTGAACCACTCAGACTCTGGAGATACTGATGTCACCAGGTGAGAGGGGAAGGCATTTGCTGCTTAATTACTTTTTAAAAATATATAATTGTTTTTTCTATGCTATGCATACTGTATAAAGTCACAAAATTGAAACTTAATATAACAAGACATACAGAAACGAAAAACCCTCCCCTCTGTGCCAGAACCCTGGTAAGTAATCTCATGTATAGTCACAGTTGCCTCTTTCATTCTCACTTCCTTACTTATCACAGAATAAAATGATGTCTTAATTCTGAATTAAAGAGGTAGGCCTAGTCATCCTGCACCTAGAAAACAGAGCTACAAGTCAGTCTGCGAATGTTGCACTCCAGCATTTGTGATTAGTGTGGAAAGAGTTACGGAGAAGAGCTTGTACATTTGGTAGAAACTTGTTGCACCCAAAGTCAGCACCAGGTTTGAGGTGACCCTAAGAATGGTGACCTCTGGGACCACCCAGTCCCCTATTCCAGTAAGCTTACGAGGTGCAATAAGCAGGAGTCCTTTCTTTTATATTTTTACTTGGGTGGTAGCTGACTGCCACCTTCTTTTCCCCAGAATGAATCTGGACTCTGACGTAGCAGAATCCAGAGGCATTCTGGGGTGATGAAAATGGTGCGTAGCTGTAGCCACTGCCCTAGTAAAAATTTAAAAAGAAAGAAAGGGGAATGTTGGTGTCTGATGTCTTTCTCATTGGCCTTCCTGGGACCTGGCATCTGCCCATCCATGCTAGGTCCTGAATCTAAGCCTTCTTGCACTTTCCATTTTCGAGACTGTAAGGGGAGGGGGTCCGGAAACATTCTCTTTAGTGTGGTTTTCTTCCACTTTAATACTTGATTGTGTATCCAATACTAACAAAGGGTAAGTACAAAAGTCTACTCATAGTCTGATTTCCATTTCCCTCATTCCACATAGCGCAGAAGTTGGAAGCATTCGCATGCTGACTGCTGAACAGAAGCAACTGCTGGGGCAGACTGCTGTTAATCATGCCGTGTTAGCGCTTGCTTTCAAGAGGGGTCCTCCAATTAGTTGTAAATTTGAGAAGCCTTTTTTGAATTATATCTTAACACATGTAAGCATTTGAGATCATCTCTTTTGATCTCTTATTTGTGCTTTGACAGCACAAGTTTAAAACATGCTACCTTGGTGCTTTGTACTGAATGTGGAGAAAAGGAAAGAGAGACAATATTTTTAAAATTCAGATGTGCAGGAGGTGCTGCCTGTATAGATCATAACCCAGGGACATTTCTCCTCCCTCTGAAGTAGCTGAAAAAGCCACTGGCTATGCACATTTTGATAATTTGTGCTTAGCTCTGCATGTTTGTGGCTAACAGAAATGCAGTTGGAAATATGATTGTTTCACAAGCAGCATTTTTTATTTATTTCAGGACTTCTTGATCATTCAGAATAGGTGACCTTGATGTAAATTTCATTGATTAAATGCCACAAGCCACATTTCTTACTCGGGCAACTTCACTGAATGTAGAGATGACTTTGTTTGGTATGCTATCTTTCCACCACATACCTGCTTCGCTTTTTAGGTACCAAGGTGTGGTGAAATTATGGTTAGAGCATGGCCTTCTTCTATGGCAAGTTAGCAAGGATCATTTCATTTCTATTATCAAGTGAAATTGCTTTATATGTAGATTTCCCCCACTCTCTTCATTTGTTTTGAATGTGTGTAGGTTGTCATCTCAGTCTCATTGATTTAATGAGGCTACCAATCAACATGTTAAGTCTCCTACTACTCTTTAGTTGCCAGGAAGCTCCATCAATAGTTTTCTCATCTGGTCCTCAAAGGTAGACAACAAGCATCTTTTTAGAATTCTCTTGTTTAGCTGGACCTCTCTGGCCTTGTTTTAGTGAACAGGCTCAACCCCATGTTTTTCAGTGACCAGCTGCTAGGACTGCAGACCCTCCAATTGTCCCTATTTTCCAGGGACAATCTTGGATTTACAGAAGCAGTCCTGGTTTCTGATTTGATCCCAGAATGTCCTGCTTTTCCTTGTTGTTGATTAGTTGTTTAGACATGTCCGACTTCGTGACCCCATGGACCAAAGCACGCCAGGCACTCCTGTCTTCCACTGCCTCCTGCAGTTTGGTCAAACTCATGCTGGTAGCTTCGAGAACACTGTCCAACCATCTCGTCCTCTGTCATCCCCTTCTCCTTGTGCCCTCCATCTTTCCCAACATCAGGGTCTTTTCTAGGGAGTCTTCTCTTCTCATGAGGTGGCCAAAGTACTGGAGCCTCAGTTTCAGGACCTGTCCTTCCAGTGAGCACTCAGGGCTGATTTCCTTAAGAATTGATAGGTTTGATCTTCTTACAGTCCATGGGACTCTCAAGAGTCTCCTCCAGCACCATAATTCAAAAGCTTTTCCTTAGGACATCTCTATTTTCATCGGAGAAATGTTGGAGGGTATGGTTATGTGACACCACACCCACTGAGTGAAGGAGAGAAGTAACTATACAACTTTTAGAAGACATCTGAAGGCAGCTCTGTGTGGGGATTTATTTTTTTAAAAAAAATATGTTTTCATATATGCTGGAATCTGCCCAGAGTGGCTGGGGCAACCCAGTCAAATAGGCAGGGTATAAATAATAAATGTATTCTTATTCTTGTGGAATAGGGCATCCCTATTTTCATTGGAGAAACGCTGGTGGGTATGGAACTGTTTAATATACATCCTAGGTAATCCAGGCATGCACCTGAAGTTCAAGTTCTTCAGGTAGCGGGTGCTGCTGGTTTAATCCTCCAGCTCATCTTTAGCTTGCGTTTCTTTCAGATCCCTCTTGGCACCTGGCCTGCTTGTCTTCCTAGAACTGTGCCTGTTTACCTGGCTGATCAACTTGGTTAACCTGCCTATCTTTGCTCTCACATTGCCTGCTGTTTGGCAGTCCGGCTTGCAAGTCTGCTGAAGTCCCTGGGATCTCACCACACGTTCTGCCCCAGTGTGTGGACAATGGGGAGGCAAGGCTAGTGAAGACCCAACAGTGAGGCAAGGCCTCTCGCTCTCTCTTCCCCTCATATTAGCATTAATTGTATGAGCAAGTAACAACTGAATAGGGCTAGTGAGCTTCCTTGAGCATCTGTTGGGCCTCCATTAATCCTAAAGATACGCCTGCATCATTACATGATTACTGGGCTCTAGAATCTGTAGAAGATAATTGTATACTTCAGCTGTATCTATAAATGTGAAGAGCTCCACAGACAGCATTACTGGACTTAATGCAGCTAATAACCTTTGGTACTTTTCCCGACTGAGGAACACTCTGCATCTATGTAACTTGGCAGGCAGGGAGGCAGATTCACATTAATTTGTTATTACTGCTCATTTGAGTTCCTGTTGCTATCTAATCTATTTCTCATTTCCAGGGTGGTCCTTGCTGATGCTTTAGAGGGGGGACAAATTGACAATCTTAGGAGAAAAAATTAGGTTTCGATCCTAACAGGCCCCTCTTTTTAAGCACCATAGATTAAAAACACACACAGTCCATTCATTGCACTTCAGTTTGATGAAATGGAAAAGTGAAACAAAATAGAGAATTTTTACATTCGGATGTTTAGCCATCATCACCTAATTTCTCATTTGGTTTTATTGTTGCAGAGCTGATTTGCTGCTGTTTTTGTTTCACTGAAATTTCTATCCCTGCGAATATTTCAGCTAGACCTCATCTGCACCATACATTTAAAGTGATATCATAACTCTTTTAACCATCATGGCTTCCCCTAATATTGGGAGTGATAGTTCGTTAAAGGTGCTGAGAGTTGTTAGGAGACCCCTGCTCCCCTCATAAAGCTACAATTATCAGAGATCCCTGGCAAGAGGGATTGGCTGTCAAATGACTCTGAGAATTGGCTCACAGCTTTCATGTTTGAAATAATATCCCAAGTGGGGTGTGATCAGTGCCTTATGTTATCGTATGCTCTTTGTGCTATGTTCAGAGATGAGTGTCATTGCTTATGTAGTCAAAATGGCACCAGTGGGGAGGCATCAGCAGACTTAGGGGAACCCCAAGATTTGCAAGATAGTTTTGGTTTATCATTAGTCCAGCAAACCCTACAGGGTTTTTATAATTTATTTATTGACTCAGAAGCAGACCAAGGAGGAATGACCATGCTCAGAGGCCATGGAATGCTACCTGACTGTTGTGGGGACAAGAACAAAAAAAAAAACAGGGAGGAGAAACAGAATGAACTATCAGTGGTAATAGTGGTTGTTGATGATACAACTAATAACAACAACAACAATTCTTATTTATACCCCACCCATCTGGCTGGGTTTCCCCAGCCACTCTGGGTGGCTCCCAACAGAATATTAAAAATACAATAAAACACCAGACATTAAAAATTCCCTAAACAGGGCTGCCTTCAGATGTCTTCTAAAAGTCAGGAAGTTGTTTATTTCCTTGACATCTGATGGGACGGTGTTCCACAGGGAGGGCGCCACTGCCGAGAACGCTCTCTGCCTGGTTCCCTGTAACCTCATTTCTCGCAGCGAGGGAACCGCCAGAAGACCCTTGGAGCTGGACCTCAGCATCCGGGCAGAACAATGGGGGTGGAGACCCTCCTTCAGGTGTACTGGGCTGAGGCCAGTGTATGTGTGCCCTCTTTGTGGGATAGGATCTGTCTTCTATTTGTGCAGATTTTTTTCTTTTAGGTTTACATTGGTCCCACCATGCCAAGAGGAAAATATGACAGAGTGGTGTTTTAGTGTGGTGTATTTTTGGTAGAAATATCAATACTTTTGAGGGGAGAATTCTAGAGGGGACTCCAACAGCCGAAGGAAAACTGGATGTGCTCAGCGGTCATGAAACGCTGAGTGACTTGAGTAACATTTTACACATCTCAGTTCATAGAATTATGGAATCACCTGTGTGGAGAACGTTTTCTCTCCTTCCCTTTCACTCAAGGGTCTGCTGGATCCTGGCTTAATTCAGCAGCTCATGGAAACGGATTAATCAAGGGATTAATTTGCAAAGTTGCTAGGCTTTCTTATTTATTTCTGGTTGTTTCCTCCTTCCTCTTACTGCAGGATACTTCAGCAACTGCCTATAGAGTGAAACTTCCACTCCAGAAAGAAGAAAAAGGGTGTGATACTGGAACTGAACAGTCTCCTATATGTGATCACATACTTTTTTTCCTCAAAAAAAGAAGAAGCTCGAGAGAGATTTGCCATCACAGCAGGAATGTACCAGGAAGATGACTGGAAGAATTCAGCAGTGAGGAAAAAACGAGAATCATCTGATGAGTTTCTTTCTCATGCTGCATCGCCGGACTTGATACCCTCCTTCCTTTCTTCTGCGGAGTAATGGTCCTGAGCATTCCACTGTTTTGAGGCATCACCATGTCTACCAGCAGCCGTACGTGTCCTGTACCAACAGTCAATGGACATATGACTCATTACCCAGCTCCGCCGTACCCATTACTTTTCCCTCCTGTCATTGGTGGACTCTCCCTTTCGACTCTGCATGGCATTCAAGGCAACCCGCCAACCAGCGGCTGCAGCACCCCATCACCAGCAAGTAAGTTCTGATTCTTCTTTCATGCTTTCTGCATTGAAGGTCATGCAAGTTGGCTTGTTGTTAATCTTATTTTTTAAAAAAAACAATTTACAGAAAGCAGCCATGTGTATCTATTTGAAATTTTATGTTTCATTTCTCAAAACTCGTGCAATAGATGCTTTGGCCTAGGAATCCATCAAAAAGCAAAACAATAGGGTATGTTGTTCTGTAGGTGTGATGATGTCTGCTTCTTCAGATAACCCTTGCTTAGCCTGCAGATTTATTCTGATATATTTATTACTTTTCTGCTTGTTGGCCTTCCATGATAGCATGAAGTCCTTCTTATTTCCAAAACCACTTTGAAGCTGTTTTTTTTAAAAAAAATTCTTGCCAGTCATAATCATGCGGCACCCTTCTGAATTTTTTACGTTGCATTTTTATGATGTTTGGTGCCTCCGCAGCTGCTTGAAATTGTTATCGCCAGCTTTAGTTGTTGTTTTTCTTGTTCCTTTAATATATTGCTGTTTTTATTTGTGCTGTTTTTTTCTTTTTCTTTTTACTATTTCTGTAAGCCACCTGGAAACCATGAGGAAAGACGGGCTACAACTCTTTAAAAATAAATAAATAATATGAACCTCACAACAAACCTGTGAGGCAAAGTAAACTGAAGGATACTGACTGGTCTTAAATACACTGAATGAAGTTCATGGATGAATGGAGATTCGAACTGGGATCTCCTGGTCCTAGTCTAAGATTCCCAACCACATTGGGCACAAAGCACCAAGTCCAGTAGTCCTAGTAGCATTAATTCTGTAAAAGTTAATTAATGCTGCTTTTCAAAAGAACGATCCCCCGTTTCCAGTAAATATATATAATCCAGTAGACCGAGACAGCACAGTATCATGACATTTTATATTGCTTGAAAGGAGGCTCCCTACTAGCTAGTTTTGGAGGGGATGGGCTTAAAGAAGAAGCTCTTACAAGGGCACCAGTGTTGTGCCCTACAAATGTTGCTGAACTGTTAACTCCCACCATTCCTGAACATCAGCCATGCTGGCTGGTCCTAATATGAGCTGTAATTCAACAACAGTGGGATGGTGCCAAATTACCTACCGCATAACAATATGCAGCAGTCCATTGCTTAGGCTTTGAGCAGCTCTGCCTGAAAAGCCATATCTTTGTTTATTAGTAAAAGTGACTCCAGGGCACTAGAATCTGAGCCTATAATATATCCTTTTGTTAATCCTGAAGCAGTTTTGCTGGTAGAAATGATTTAGGGGAAGAGGTTCTCCCCTTCCCCTCCTTCATTGCCTTGGCAAGTGCCGGAAGGAAAATGATAGGCAGTGTGGCTCTGTCAGAGAGCACCTGCTTTGCATTCAGAAGGTCCCGGGTTCCCTGGCATCTTCAGGTAGGGCTGAGTCTGAAATCCTGGAAAGCTACTGCCAGTCGGTGTTTACAATACTGAGCGGGATGATAAGGCAGCCTGCTATGTTCCTAAATAACCAGATCAGAGGATTAGCATCAGTGAGTTTGAATGGGTTGTATGGCTGTCTACATTACTTGTGACCTTGTTATTCCTTGCCCCATGATGTATTGTCTTTAGGGAAAGGTTATCAGTGGGCTTTGGTCTTACGAAGGCTGACATGGTCCCACCATGATTTCTCCATGGTTGTCTTAGACCACGATTTCTACACAAGCAGATACACCAGGCATAGGCAAACTCGGCCCTCCAGATGTTGGGACTACAACTCCAACCATCCCTGACCACTGGTCTTGTTAGCTAGGGATGATGGGAGTTGTAGTCCCAAAACATCTGGAGGGCCGAGTTTGCCTGTGCCTGAGATATACAGTCGATTGTGGGAATACATTCATGTTACTAGTTTGTTCTCTTAATTAATTTCTATAAATTTATATGCCTGCTGTATAAGTTCAGAGTGAAGCTTCCTCTTTTTCTGATGCAATGTCTGGCTATAGAAAGGGCAGCCTGCTGATATCTCAGCCCATTGATCATTCAGACAAATAATAGGAGCCTTATCACAAGTCACCTCCAAGCGCTTTTGAGTAGATTAATTTTAGAAGCATAAGTGGCCTACAGAAAGAGATCTGTGGTGGAGATTTAGTTCCACCGATTATACTAATGGGTTTGACTTCTTAACCTCAACCTTTATGACTTAACTTCTGTTTTTAATCTCACGTTAACATTAGAAAAATACTTAATAATTATGAGGTTGGTCAAAATGTTATAAAGGTCGATAGGAGGAAAAATATTACCTTTTCATAAAGGTGAGCTATCAATTAATGTTAAAGTAATAAAAGAAACACTGTGGTCAGATTGAACATTAGTATTCCAGAATGATTAGTTGGCCAAGAAGAGCACTAACAAAGCAAAGGGTGGTATCTATCAACCTCCTGGTATGCATGATGGGACACTGCGCTTCTTCTGGAATAGAACTCTTTCTAACCAAAGCAGGTTTCAAAATAAGTACTCAGGGGGCCTGGTTGCCCTCATCCTACCCGTCACATTTTTAGAATCATATAAATCCATGTTTTGTTTAAAAAATTGAAATGGTAGTTTTCTGAGTAAGATGCAAGCAAAGGTGAAGATAATGTAGGAGAGCACTTGAAAAATTAGGCCTCTTGTGATCAGTAGGACATGGGTCATATTGGCTCAGTCTATGAAAATGGTGCTGCTGCTTAAAAAAAATCATACTCTAGTCATATCTTATATCTGGGTCTGTTAGAATGGATTTGGAAAATTGCGAAACAGGCAGAGTTTATGCAAACACAGCATTTAGAAATAAAAATAAGCCTGCATATGATACCCAGTGATTTTGGAGGAGGTATTTGTTTGAATATGGCTGGCACCTAAAATCTTCACCTTGCCCTCCATCCTTAAACTAATGTTGACTTCCTCTCCTTATCAATTGAACATCCTTTGGACTGAGTTTCAGGTAGGTTCAATATATACAGCTGAGGAAGGGTATACAACTGGGTCCTGGTGATATTCCATCCCACTCGTCTCTCACTCACCTTGTCTGGTCTACTGACTCTCTAGGGATGCCACATTTCTGTTCCCAGTGGGAGCTTCCTTTTAGATTGGTTATTATTAAGACTGTTGAGGAAGGTCAGAGATTGGTGGATCGGTACTGTCTGTTGAGTGCTATTTTTTGTTTAAATGGTGATTTATGATGTGATTTGAAGTTATTAATGCTTTGCTTATCATATCTGGATTTGGTGATGTTTATTTCTTGTAAGATATTAAAATTTTACCTTCTGTTTTAAAATGCTATATTCAAAAACATATCCTTGCAATGACGGATACTTGCCCATCACTGTATCTCAGTTTTCATCTTGTAGGTATGAATGAAACCATCCATAGTCAGCAGACCATTAATGAAACCACCAATAGGCAGCTGTCTGTTGTAGCTAAAAAATAGTCTCGGTACCTTTCCACCCTTCAAATTCCCAGTCCAGTGATCTGTTCTGAGTCAGACTTTCATGGATGCTTGGTGGCCCTCATTTTAGAACGACTTTCTCATTCATTTTAATAGAAAGAGATGATTCACACACACTTTGTAGTACATTCATTAGCTCCCTGTGTGTGTGACAGACCCATGCAAACATCTGAGCAATTACAAATCTCTCCACTGAAGTGTAGACAATATTTCTTAATAGTTTGAACACAAAGCTCCCCTTTTTGGGAGTGAAAGTGAATATTATAGATTACCTAGATCCCTTTGGGTAAAGGCTTTCGGTCATAATTCATTTTAATGATATGCTTTCCTGTTGTATGTTCAGGTGTGCTTTACAGTGAGAATTCAATGTGGCACTTTAAAGCGAAGTTTTAGTTAAGATATGCCACGGGGAAAGGGGATGCCTGCCACCTGCGTTGTCTATCAATTATGTGTCCTTGTTGCATATTTTAGGGCATAACGAAAACTAGTCTTGAGTTGCATCCACTTATTTTCAACTGCTTATTAAGCACCTCAGACTTTAAAGGGTGAGCCAGTTACACAGTCAGTTGAGCCCCAAAGACAAAGGGAAATCATTGTCATCCTCTTTGTCCTTGAGTCACTGTTTCTACACGCAGAATAGGCTTACATCGGTAATATTCATAAATGATTTACAAAAGTAATTCCTGTGTAATAGCTTAGGATTTCAAGTTTTTATGATGCTGCCAGATGTGCTATCAAACATAATTATCTGGTTCAAAAAACTTGTGATAAATCCTGTCACTGTAAACTCCCTGAAGCAAACACATGCTTCATTCCTCCCTATAGGAAAGTTGTATTATTACTGTGTGTGTGTGTGTGTGTGTGTGTGTGTGTGTGTGTGTGTGTGTGTGTGTGTAATCTTCTACCATTTACTTAAAATTAAATAACATTAGACCTTTAGGATTATGCAAGCAAGGCAGGCAAAAACAGCCAAAAGCTAGACCTTAGTCTAACATTAAAAAAACCCCACCACCTATTCCTACATGTACTGCTTGTCAACAAAATTAACATCACTGGGATTTGAAAGTGAATATAATGCAAATGGTTTGATAAGTGTTATGAATCCTATGGCTTCTTGTACTGAAGTCTAATGCCAGCAACTGAGTGCCAAAAACTAATGGAAAAAGAAAACACACACTACTTTTGATGTCAGAGTTAATAAGACCATTATTTTCTCCTATTATATGAATAGACGTTGTGGGAATTCCATAAATACCTCCCTGATTTCCATCCTACTATTGGGATGGATATATTGTTTAAGTGATTGTCACTGGGTGTTTCAGTGACTATGGTGCCTACAGACACAAATGAAAGCTGATTTTGCCCTTAAGGGGGCTCCTTTCAAATATTTTTTTAGCACGTGAAACTGATATAAATAAGAGTTGTGCATACTTTGTAGTTCATATCAGTCTAGTGAAGGACAAATGATTTATTCAGGGTCACTTACCACGTTGTGATTTTTAGCCATGAGAGTGTTTCTGCAAATCACTTCTGTGAGGAAAATGGTTTTGCAAACACTACATGCTTACTTCCATCACCAGCAGAACTCTTTAGCCCAGGCATAGGCAAACTCGACCCTCCGGATGTTTTGGGACTACAACTCCCATCTTCCCTAGCTAACAGGACCAGTGGTCAGGGATGATGGGAGTTGTAGTCCCAAAACTTCTGGTGGGCCAAGTTTGCCTATGCTTGCTTTAGCCAGTCAAAGACTGCAACTCTGTTGCAGCCCAACTGGGCATAGTGGCGTGCTGGATGAGGGCCAATAAGCTGAGGCTGAATTCTGCTAAGGCAGTATAAATTGCAGGAGAGTAAGGTGAGCCGCTCATGAGTCACAGTGGCCAAGCTTTTGTTGTCTAGGAAAGGGCACAGTGGACTTACCTGCTGAGGTTGGTTGTAGGTACCCTTTGCCATGGAGACCAGCTGGGACTCCACAAACAATGACAGTTCCAGGAGTGCTCCTAAGCTCTTGGGAGGGGGGAGTGCCACCTAATACAGAACAGAAAAAGTTTCTCAATTGTTCGCCTGCTCTGAATCAGGCCGTGTGGGTGCAGAGGGCAGCCCCTGCTGCTTCCTCCTTATGGGTGGGAGGAGATGATCAGTGCCTTCTATTTATTGAGAGCCCATTGTGGAGGCGGCACTGGGGAGTGACTGTCGAAGGGGCAGCGCATCCGGCCTCCAAGGAGTGCGCCGCAGCTGCCAATGTATTTCTTGGAGGCCAGATCTGCTGCCCCTGTGGATTCTGCCGCCCGAGGAGGTTACCTCACCTTGTCTCATGGGTGGGCCAGCCCTTGGGGGATTATAACTATTATTATAACTGCGTGTGAAATTTGTACAATTTGTGTGTGTGTGTTTTCTGATGGTGAAGTGCTTCCCATGTAGAAAGCACTTGCGTGAGGCCACTTCAGCAAAGATTGTGACTTCTTACAAGTTAGGCTCGCACTACACATGATGTTACATACCTAGTGTGTGCACCTCTCTATAATTTTGTTTTTAACTCAAAACTAAGTACTGGGTGATCTGAATCAGGACCCCATAGTACACGAGGAGGAAAGTTTAATTCTTCCCTCCCAAGCTGCAGCTCCTCGAAAACTCCATGTGTGCTTTGGTCGTGATCTGGATCTGCTCTCCTGCGTTTAATTGTGAGTTGCACACACACACAGAGCTGCACATGGCATATTAAATACACACAAACAGATGTATCAAAATTCAAGGAATGTGTCTGAATCCAGAAACCTCGGGGTCAGGATTTGTTGCATGTAAAATTAAAGCATTTTGCTTGAATAGTCACTTATGTGGCATGAGTGCTATAATTGCCCGGTAAGCTATGCAAAAATATCAGTTCATCAAGGAAATATAAACGGTAATGCATTGTACATCTGTTACTCTATTCAAGACCATAAGCACGTGTGGTATCTGCAGACCAATTGACACAAACATCTGTTACAAGTACTTGAAAAGGCAACGTGAGAGAGCTTTATCCCTGTGCTAAACAGATTTTGTTGTGGTAGCATCATTGATTAAATTGTATATACTTACAAAATTTAATATGAATTCCCTTTCAAGGCACGGATGATTGTGTTGTTATTGGCTAAGTAGCCACAGTGCAAGAAACTGTGGAAAGAAAACATGAGGATTTCACATCCTTTGAGCCTTCATCTGTCTCTGTTGATCAAGTTCCATCTGTTCACTTCCACAGGAGCAAAGGAAGCCTTATGCAAACTCAGACCAGTGGTTCATCTAGCCAGAGCTTTTTTTCTGGTGGTACGCAACGGTATGCAGTGCTGCCACCTTTTTCAGTGGGAGGTGGAAGAGCTCTTGGACCACGTCAGAGCATCACGCCTCCTTCTCTAAGCTGAGCAAAGGCTTTCTGGGCTTGGGGAAGGAGGTGTGAGCCCGCGTCCTGGCAGAACATAGGATGGTATGACCCTGTGGTGAAAACAGGCGTGCACTGTCAGGTACTGAGAGTACAGAAAAAATGTATGGTGTTGCAAGCATGGTGTTATTATCATGCATCATGGAATAACTATATACCAAGATTTTAATGAAGTTCCATGTAATTGTTCTTCCTGGCCCCAATGCAATTTTGCGCCCAGAATACTGGCACCTTTTTTATTATCAACCAGCTCATTATTATCAACCAGCAATTGCTTCAAATGTCTTGTAAATACTTATCCTTTTGCCTAGGCTTTCACCGACCCATAGCATTAAACCCTGATTTATGTGTATGACTATCCAGAATCTTTTTAAATTATTTTTTATATGTTTTTATGCTGTTTTATTGGTTTAAGGTTAGAATCATAGAATCTTAGAGTTGGAAGGGACCCAAGGGTCATCTAGTCCAACCGCTTGCAATACAGGAATCTCAGCTAAATCTCAGATTCTCAGAAATCTCAGTTGTATTTTTGTTTTAATGAATATCTACTGTGCATAGACATATTGTACAACACTTTTAGAACATTGAGTATTAAATACATTTTAAAAATAGAAAAAATATACAGTGATACCTCGGGTTAAGTACTTAATTCGTTCCGGAGGTCCGTTCTTAAGCTGAAACTGTTCTTAACCTGAAGCACCACTTTAGCTAATGGGGTCTCCTGCTGCTGCCGTGCCGCTGGAGCATGATTTTTGTTCTCATCCTGAAGCAAAGTTCTTAACCTGAGGTACTGTTTCTGGGTTAGCAGAGTCTGTAACCTGAAGCGACTGTAACCTGAAGTGTCTGTAACCCAAGGTACCACTGTACCATTTCTCTCTCTCTCTCTCTCTCTCTCTCTCTCTCTCTCTCTCTCTCTCACACACACACACACACACACACACACACACACCACAAAACAGTGCATTTCTTGCTCTTGTCTTTTATATCTAGAAACAGATATCCAAAGATATCTATATCTAAGTGTGTTTGCACCATAGAGTTCTTTACTGGGAGGTACTGGAGGAGAAAAACCCTTTTATTTCTCCTTCTCCGATAAAGTTCTACCATGTTTTGCAGGTCTGACTTACATTGGAGAAAGTTAAGGAGATGTATTATTATTTGGATGCAAAGTTCAGGTTTTGTTTCTTCCAACAGTCTTGTCCATTAACTGTCTTATTGTAGAACTTACGCACAGTAACTACAAAAATTTGGCTTGCTATGTTTGTATTGCCTTGGGTCTCTGTCTGAAAAAGGAGGTTGGTCACTTAGTCACACCAGACCACAGCTGGGTGACCTGTGGTTGTCTAGGTGTTTACGTCCATCAGCTCCAGTCTGAATGGCCAAGGGTCACAAATGATGTAGTCCTGCGTCCGCAGGGTCACAGGTTCCCACTTCTGCCCGTGACGATCGGATGCTAGACTGTGACGATGACATGAAATCTTAACTTCTACGTTGACTTTTCCTGGACTTGACTGCCCTTCAACAGCACTGAATCCACTAATAAATTCCTATGAGAGTATGGGCACCTTAAATTAGTCAAATGCACTTCTCCTCGAAAGAACTTGGCATCGTGTAGGATTTGGCATCGCATGAGCTATTGCTCTAATAATGTTTCACAATAGTGCACCGCTGATGTGACATTCCATTCTAATGATACATTAGAGTAATGTATCATCCAGAAGCCAAACTAGTAATGCATTTCTCCATCTAATGAAGAAAGCTTCTAGCAATTGATGTGCTACACTTGAAGGATAACATCAGGCAGAGTACAAGATAATAGAAAAGATGGATACAGTTTGTCAGTTCCTTAAATGCACCCCTGAGTGCCACTCCACCCAGTGACTTTGCTCTTGCATTCCCCGAGATGTTCTGTTCTTTCTCGGGAAGTAAACAAAAATGCAGACAAAGATGTATGGGGAAAGACTTTCTTCACCTACCCAAATGACGAAAAAAAATAGGGCAAATGCAATGTCCCCTCCCACCTTTAGTGACGCTCTTTCTCACAAATTGTGGGGGTGGGAGAAGAATTTTGAGCACTTTGTGGATGGACTGCATCTCACCTGCTTTTATGGTATGTGAATTCTACTTACAAGTACCAGGTAGAGTGGGCTCTGTTTTCCCCACCTCGCTTTTAGACTTTTAAAAAGCCAAGGCAGAGCTTGGCTCTGCACCCGGTAGCCTGGCTTCCTCCCACCTTGTAAACCTAGTTGCGAATGCAACCAGGATTTCTGTGTCATTGTTTTTTTCTTCCTTCAACTTAAATTTTTATTAGTTTTCATCAAACATACATTCCAATACATTCATTGTATTAATACATCTCATACATAACATGAGCTCTATTGAGCTTTGAACTTCCTTCCTCCCCTTCGGTAAGTATCATATATTTTCATTATGTCACATATTTTATACATTGTTAGGGATGGGGGAGCAATTCAGTCCAGTTCAGACAGGGGAGTCTACGTAGCACGGACTTTCTGAAGCAACGTGCAAAGTGAAACACAAGCATCCTTCAAATGTATTTTGAAGGCAGAGGGCCTTCTCGGTAGTGGCACCCTCGCTGTGGAACACCCTCCCATCAGATGTCAAGGAAGCGAACAACTATCTGACTTTTAGAAGACATCTGAAGGCAGCCCTGTTTAGGGAAGTTTTTAATGTCTGATGTTTTATTGTGTTTTTAATATTCTGTTGGGAAGCGCCCAGAGTGGCTAGGGAAACCCAGCCAGATGGGCAGGGTATAAATAATAATATATAATAATAATTTATTGTTATTATATGTTATTATATTATATTATAATTTCTCTGAATTTTGCGGTGCAGTTCTCCATAAAGTGTGCATATAAATGTATATATTACTGAAAGTAACATACAAAATGCATAAAATTAGGGAAAATAGCTTTCTAAAAATGCATGTATTAGGCAAAATTGCATACAGAAATGTCTGTTAGGAGAAATTTGTACCAAAATACTGTAGAATTTTCAATAGCACTTAAAAAAATACAAACAAACTGATGTAGATAACTAAACACAAGAGTAGAAAAATAAGAAATTGAGAGATACCCATCCTTTGTCACTATGTCATCAGACAGGGGCATTTGCAGCCATGTATGTAGCCAAGCTATTATTTCACTTTCTAAATGTCTTTTTAAGGAGGGGTGCGGGGAGTCCACACCATCTCATAATTAGAAGTAAAACCCCCTTCCGAAAGTCACCTCCTGCTCATATGTTTGTGCTCCCTTCTCAGACTCCAGGGATATTTTCAAGCCCGAGCGCCCCCGCCCCCCAATAGCAAACATGTGTTATGAGAATCAGTTTGAGTAAACACATTCAGTTTTTTCCTGCAGGTTTTCTTGTTGAAGTTTAGAAGGGGATTGACAGCCTGTCATACCAGCCTCTAAAACCTGAGGGCAATCCTAGGGAAGGCTATGTTGCTGTTGGTAACTGTGGTCACAATTTGGAGCTCATAAAATGGTCCATGACTGGTCAATTCCCTCCCACCCACCCAATAAAAGCATCTGCAAAAGTGCTACTGTTCTGTGTTTGGGCTCCCCCGCTGTTAGTAGACCCAGCCCTTCCACTGAAACACCAGCAGCTGATTTTGCAGTGATTTTGTTCTCAGCACTGCAGCCAAGGAGGCAGGACTTTCCTAGTGTCAGGATTAGTCCTTTTGTAAGTCTGTAACCGCCCATTAATAGGAAAGCTGGCTAGAAAACACACCAGAGTTTCGTATGACAGCAAGCGAGAGTATATTTGGTATATCCTGTTTACAAGAAATTGTAAAAGTCCGCTTTTTGCTATGCTATAACATAGTGTGGACTAGCTGGCTGGAAGGAAACAAGATTTGCGTCTGACTTTATGAAGATGGTAAATCACCGAGTGTAGCCCAGGTTTTCCAAATGCATGTTATATAAATAATGACATTGGTTTGTGGCAGGGACTAATTATGCAGACTCCTGAGAACTGGAAGCTTGTGACAAGAAGTCTGGCACTTTGCCAAATCCTTTAATTCATATCCATGTTCTGAGCTCGCCAATGACTTTGCCTGTGACTTTGAATCACAGCAGTTTGGGTGTATGCAAGGAATTGGTGTGTCTTTTGGGGTGCGTTTCCCCGGTTCATAACCTTGAGCAGCAGAATTTTGGTATTATCTGGATCACAGTATTACCTGGATCACATAGTACTACATGGATTTAAAGATACTATGTAAAATTTCAGTCAGGCTGGAAGAAGGTCTCAAAAGAAGGTATCAGTTTTCTTAAACATGTTCAAGTCCTTCTGTAGCTTTTCTAGGAGCAGATTGACCCAGTTGAGTTTAATTGCCTTTTACCCAAGCTGAACTAAGAACTGCTTTCCGTGTTACATTTTAGTTGCATTAGGAGTGCTTATGCCTTTCACATCTCTGTATAAATTTAGTCTTATCATCTTATGTTGGCGGTTTCTATCCATGATGGCAATATTGGAGGCAGTATGCCTTTGAATACGTGTTGCTGGGAGTCGCAAGTGGGCAGACCGCACTCAGATCCTGCTTTCAGGCTTCACGGATGCATCTAGCTGGCCACTGTGAGAACAAGAGACTGAACTACATGAGCCTTTGGCCTGAGGGGAGTTAGAAAGAGCAAGGCCTTCCATACATTGGCTCCCAGTATGTTTCTGAGCACAAATCAAAGTGTTGGTGTTGGCCTTTAAAGCCCTAAACGACCTCCGCCCAGTATACCTGAAGGAGCGTCTCCACACTGAGGTCCAGCTCTGAGGGCCTTCTGGCAGTTCCCTCACTGCAAGAAGTGAAGTTACAGGCACAGGGCCTTCTCGGTAGTGGTGCCCACCCTGTGGAATGTCCTCCCATCAGATGCCAAAGAGATAAACAACTATCTGACTTTTAGAAGTCACCTGAAGGCAACCCTGTATCAGGAAGTTTTTAATGTCTGATGTTTCACTGTGTTTTTATATTCTGTTGAAGCCTCCCAGAGTGGCTGGGGCAACCCAGTCAGAAATTACACACACTACTGAATAGATATGAAGAGTGACACCTACTCCAATGCATCACCTGAATTTAAAATAGAAAACAATCCTGTGATTGCTATCGATTTCTGTAGAACTGTGCCCACTTACATATATTTGGTTTGGTGAGAATCACACACAGAATTAACAGCACTGTCTCACCATATTTAAGTGTCTTTTAGCCTATTTATTTCTAGTAAACAAAGCAGCCACAATATGTTTCAGCACTGAGAAAAGCACAAACATGCAGGTAAACTACACCATTTCAAAAGTTCAGATGCATCTCTGCCAGCTCTGTAAATGTCTTGGGAACAAAGCTTCTTTCTCGGAGGAGGAGCATACAGGCAGCTGAGCAGCTCATTGGTTAAATGATATGTTCTGCATGCTATGGGATGTGATCAAAAGTTTATGATCTCCATTAGTTATTACTGCTGGACCTTCATTTTATCCTGGCAACAACCCTATGAGGTAGCTTAGGCTGGGAGATGTTGCCTGGTTCCATGAAACCTTCATATTTGCATTGGAATTTCAACCTTCATTTCCCTGGTCGGAGTCTAATTTGACTTCACTACATCACATTAGCTCTACCACCCAGGTAGACACATAGACACAGTTAGGGAAGGAAATAATGGCATGATAGACATTAAAAGTGCAAATGAGAAAATATCACAGTCAACCATGAACTACGTTGTGTTATGCTGTCAACAACAGAAGAGAGGCAAGCGTTTCATACTGGCTAGGGCTGTCGGAGGAAAACTTGGAGTGCCCCCTTATATTTTTAGTTTACAAGTTGTGATCTTGGGGTAGGGATGGGAGAGAAATTTGGATTAACTTGCATTTTAAAGCAAGTGTACCTGATTTGCACTTCCTGAAGCAATGTGCAAGCCAAAATGCACCTGTCCTTTGAAATTCACACTTCTCTGAGTTTTGCAATGCAGTTCTCCAACCCAAAAACGTGTATATTAGAGGAAAGTGTGCGTAATGAGGCATATATTAGTTAAAGTAATATAAAAATTTATAATATATGTGTATGGGAAAATTGATTGCAAAAATGTGGATATTAGGGAAAATGTGTACAAAAATGCTGATGAATTTTGGTGAGGACTTCAGAAAAAAAATGCAAGCTGATGCGAAAATGTGGGGGTGGGGAGAAACAGAGAAGCCAAATTGACAGATTTGTCCGTAGCTAACTGGCTATATCACATGGAAGCTTATTATGGTTACACATTGAGAAGCTCAAGAATGACAGACAAGTTTGCCTAAAAAACAACTTGAAGGCTACTACCAAACTTTTTCTGAAGTGCAGGGTGCAAGAGAATGTGAAATATGTTCTCAGTGCACACAAAGGAACAAGAAGTCCCAGTAGCCCTGGCCAGAAGATTTTTGTTTTCTAAGAGCCATTTCCATTTGCATATATCTGGAAAGGTACTAATTACTAATGTAAAGGTACGTTTTCGCAACAAGGTCAACATCTTCTGACAAGAATAGTCTTCAGTGTAGAAGGGTTTTTGTGAAAGACATCCATAGTTCTTCTGGAGGACAAAAGAATATGAAAAAGTTTTCTTGAAGCTGGGAGGAGAAGGGACACACACACACACACACACACACACACACACACACAACCCACTGAACTGTGTGAACATTCAAACAATCTACTTATTGTATTTTTATTTCAGAAGGATAAGCAATCGCTGAAATCTTAGCAGGAGTCAATCAAAGCCAGTATCATCGTTTTTATCATATCCCCGATACACCCCTGTGCCTTGTGCCCTTCTGCATCATGTTCCACTCTGACTCAGTCACAGCATGACTTGCAAGAAATGTAATTTGATGTGACATGTCCAATAACAGCGCTACTAAAAGCAGATAGTTTAAGGTTCTGCGAATAGCTTCCATTCATGGATAATTCACTCTCCATTCTTCTGTGCTTCGTATATGCATACACCCCTATGTGGCATAATCTTTATGTTGTTTCTATGCATTGTCTCAATTGCCTCTAATGATGTCTTCATTCAGTCTGGCTGGTGGTATTTGGAACTGGCAGATGATTAAAAAAGGGCAAGGTTATGTTTGTGTAGTTTTGTTTTTGCCAGCACTGTAGAAGCATTGCCTCTGGGGAAGGATGATATTTGGGCAGACATATTATTATGATTTTTATGTGCATGTGAATTAACGGAGTCGTTCTTAGTAGTGGCAAGAGTTGAAGAAAACACAGAGCAGTCCTTGTTTTCAGGAGGTTCGTAAACCAGAGCTTCTGAATGCAGGTGAAAACATACCAAGCAAATTAATTGGCATATATTGAAAATAGTTTTTTTTCCCCAATTCAAAAAACAGAGGTTGAGGACAAATCAATGCCTGTTTTGAATCTTTGAATAGCATGGAATCGGTGTACATTCACAATCACTTTCTGATGTATGTTTGCTCTTGACAGAAAATAGATCTTTATCAAAATGGCTAAAAATTATAAAACTTTTTGATAAACGAACCAAGAGCAGAATTCCGGGGTGTGTGTGCGTGTGTGTGTGCTGGTCTACATAGTCATTTTAAAAGGTTAAGTGCAGTCTATCTAATTGTTATTAGCTTTTTCCTTGTGTTAGGTTAACAGAAAACAAAATCAGCTTCCAGTTCATTTTTCTGTTTTATGTGATTATAGAGAGAGAAGAGAGGGACACACACACATGCCGTGCTTCCAGTTTTGACTACAGGAAGGAGGCCACCAGGGAGCCAAGCATGTTCAATATGCAAAGACAGGCCCTGTTGGTAGAATTTGGACATAACAAGCTTATTCCTTTCCTGTCTCCAAATTTTCTCTTCTCTGGCTGAATTCTGGCACCTAGTCCATTTTTTCTGTGATGGAAATAGGGAAAGTAATAGAAAAGGCCAATTTCTGACTTTTTGAAAATTCTGTTGTATTTAGAAATTGGAAGGGTAATGTAAAAGAATTGTGAGTTGAGAAGCTCAATTTCATATCATTTCCTCTTTCTGAAATTCTTCCCCGTGTCCAGAAATCCTGCCTTTGGGGTTGGTGGGTTGGAGAAGCCAATGGAAGTTCAAGGGCCTGGATGGAAGAAGGCTTTGACTTTGGCAAGCCTGTTGGTTTTTTGAAGTCTCCAGTTAAAAGCCTGGATGGAGGAAGTTTTAAACTTATATCTAGGTTGGTTTGCTACCTTTTTTTGAAATCACCATGGCTTAGGGGCCCATTGGGGAATGAAGTCTGGCCACTATACTAAACTGACAATATCAGGGCAGATTAAGAAATACATCAGATAACTTCTGTTTCCCTGTATTTAGGTTCTCATAAAACCTAAATACAGGGGTAAACAATGTGTTGCCCTCTAGTATGGTGTTAACCTAGAGCATGTGGTTTCCTGTTTGCAACCCCATTAACCTGGAAAATTGTGGGAGTTTTATGCTGATAGATCATATTGTGCGATGAAATTTGGGATGGTATTCCAGCATACAGTTCTTCCTCACTATTTTCATGGGGGAATTATGGGGGGAAAGAAGCACACATGTGCATAGAATGGGCCGACTTGCCAGATGAAGCCCACTGTTGTGCCACACCATGCCCACTTGTGTGAATGAAATTTAGCACATCATGGTGGCGCTTTGATCAAAAAGCCATATTTCCATAATGCAACAGGTAATGTGGTATAAAAAGAAAGTAAGCAACTAGGACAGAAGCACTAGCATTATAACCAAGAAAACTAATGAATTAATCCCCATGCCTAAGTGCACCCTAAGTTGTGGAAATAAATAGTAATAATAATTTATAATAATGTTATTATTTATACCCTACCCATCTAGCTGGTTTTTTTTAATACACGGGCAGGCCTACCCAAATATGCATTTTTGCATTAAATACTTAATATACAAACTATATGATCATGGCGGCACCTCCACTTTATCCTTTTTTTTACATACAATGAAGAAAACCCCCCACTTCTGTAATGATCTTATGTGCATTAGTAAATATGTATTATTTTCCATTGGCAAAAAATTCACAAACTATGTGAACTGTTCATTCAACACAGTAGTAACTAAAAATGAACTGCTTTCGTCTTAGATTTATTTCCAGTTGTTTCTTTTTTATGGTGTGCAAATATAATGCCTGTTATATCCCTTGAATGGCTGGAATTCTATGTTTTTGACACCCACCCACCCCAATCTATTTGGGGGGAAATTGGGTGGAGAAAGAAGTTGGCTGCACAAATCTCCATCATTCAAAAGCTTTCTGTTTCAACTACTGCTCCCTGCAACTGACTGTCTTCTACAGTGGGCCTTTGTTCAAACCATTAAATGGGAAGTTTAAGATTAATTCCCTAGGAGGTCAAGAGGAGAAGGATAAATAACCAGCCCTGCTCAGTGTTCTTTCTTAATGGCTTCAGCACAGTGTGAAAGAGTAAACAGTTTTGACAAAAGATGTAACTGATTGCTTAGGTGTGAATGATCAGTCAAAAATGTAGCTTGTCCTCTTCACTCAGAAGATGCTCCTTAATGAAGTGAGCTATGGTTTGTTAGACAAAGAGAAAACAGCTTGCTAATAGAGAGCTAAGGCAACAGTTACAGAGTTTTCAAGGGAAGAAGCTGAGGCTGATGGTATTTATAAATGCGAGAGAGAAAGTAACAACTCCATGCAAAAATTTGAGAGGGTATTTCTGCCCCCCCCCCAGCTTTAAAGGCTTCCCAGCATGTTAAGTAAGAGAGCTTCAATGGTAAATTGCACAAAATGTTGAACTTGGGTTATGAAGCTCTGATTTCAATCCTTGCTCCATCACAAAGCTTAATGAGTAACCTAGGGTCCAATTACTATATCTCTAATATACATTATTATAGATATATACGTGTCCAAAACCCACTTTTCTGTGTCCAGGAAATAAGCCCCCCCCCCAACACAAATGACTGCAGAATAGTTTACGACACAGAGACCTTCTTCAATTTGTGGTGGCCCTAGCTATATTCTGTTGGAGGATGTAAAGGTAAAGAGACCCCTGACCATTAGGTCCAGTTGTGACCGACTCTGGGGTTGTGGCGCTCATCTCGCATTATTGGCTGAGGGAGCCGGCATACAGCTTCCGGGTCATATGGTCAGCATGACTAAGCTGCTTCTGGCGAACCAGAGCAGCACAGGGAAATGCTGTTTACCTTCCTGCCGGAGCGGTACCTATTTATCTACTTGCACTTTGACGTGCTTTCGAACTGCTAGGTTGGCAGGAGCAGGGACTGAGCAACGGAAGCTCACCCCGTCGTGGGGATTTGAACCGCCGACCTTCTGATTGGCAAGCCCTAGGCTCTGTGATTTAACCCACAGCGCCACCCGCGTCCCTTGGAGGATGTAGGCTGCAGTTAATTTGGTGGAAGTGGCTGTGGAACTATATCACGTTTACCAGAATAAAGCGGGAAATAGTGTGTATGTCTTTAAGACTCTTCAGCTGGATAATGGAGATCCCTGGGATTAAGCAACAGAACTTGATTGCTGATTATTCCAAATCAGCGGTAACAAGCAGGTTCTCCTGGGGAAGGTAGAACAACAACAACAACAATGCTTGGACATGGTCCTAGAAATCCTGGACCTGCACCTAGAGAGTGTGGCAGAAAAGCAAATGTGGGTAAGCCCTTAGACTCTGATCCTAAAATCACACTATATGTAAGCTCTCTCCCAGAGTTTTTTGGAATCTCACTGAGTTCAGATCAGTTATAGTCTTAGAATAGGAGGGAGTGACTTCTTTTTCTTCCTGTTGAGGGTCACATCCCTTTGGGGGTAATCTGTCAGGGGTCACGTGCCTACTGGGGCCAGAGAATGGGTGGGGTCACTCCTCCTTTCTGCCATACTCTTTCTGGGAGTGGAGGGGCCCCTTTTCCTATCCTTTGGACCCTGTGGGAAACTCAACAAACCTGCTGTACCTGGAACCAGGCTTGGAGAATGCAGCTGAATGGGACAGGCCCATGGGTAGCCTGTGTACAATCCACCTTGGACTGGTCCATTAAAAAAAAACACCATATAGAGTGAGAGATTAGGGTGATGTCTGTTGTGTTCTGGAGCTCTTCTTATTGTGAGACTTGTGCATGAGCCGAGAATTTGTTTGGATTCTGGGTGAGAACCTGGAGACTGAGAGGGAGGAAAGAAAATGAATTGATACTGATTTTTTATTTATTTATATATAATATTTTTTAATGTAGCATTTTTATATGTAGCTGTGTATTTTTGTAATACTTTGTTTAGGTTTCTGTTGTTGTTTCTGTTTTGTACATCGCTTGGAAATGTTTTCACTATATTAAGAGGTATACAAACTAAATAATCAAATCAAACACCGCCCCCCGTCATCTCCTACTCTGTTTTAACTGATTTTAATATTGTATTTTTATATTGTTGTAACCTGCCTGGGACCGCAATGAATAGTGAGTCAGAAATCCAATTACGGCAGTACCTTGTTTCTTGAACACAATCCATTCTGGAAGTCCGTTCGACTTCCAGAACGTTCAAAAACGTTCTGATTGGTGCAGGTGCCCCGGAAACGATAGCCAACAGCTGCTGAGGACGTTCGGCTTCCGAAAAATGCTTGAAAACCGGAACATTTACTTCTGGGTTTTCAGGGTTCAGGAGCCAACTTGTTCGTCAACTTAGCCGTTCGAGAATCAAGGTTTCACTGTAAGTAGCAGCAGCAGCAGCAGCAGCAGCAGCAGCAGCAGCAGCAGCAGTAGAAGTAACAACCTAATAATAGAGTAAAAATCTAATAATAATCATAGAACCTTTTTCTAATACAGTCTAGGTTTCCACATGCAATGAGTTTTTGGCATCAGGAGAACATCTGAACATGAAGTTTCTCATCTTCATACTCTAGTTGTATGGTATTGGGAGGAGCTAACAACAACCAAATTTCTTCCTGTATTGATCACAAGAGAGCTGTCTCACATGTGAGGAAGAAATCCAAAGTCCTGTTTTTATGTATTCCCTTTGTTTAAACATGTAAGATAATCCATCATTTTAGAAAAGATTTCCGATACGCACACTGCATTTATGTATTCGGTTTGTGTCATGTTATCCATGTAGTACCACCATTGTTTTCAGCTTTTTCATTGCTTTCCGTATCATTTTTCATAGACTTGCAAACATCCGCTACCAAACCCACAGGAGCTGAAGATGCAAAGAAAGATTTTGGAGGAAAATATGGTTTAATCTTTACATAATACATAAGCGCAGAAAAAAGAAAGCTAAGGGTAATGTTTTATCCCTAGCTGATTGTGTTGCATAAGTGTGCTGAATTCTCTGTGGGGTGGTGGCTATTATGTGTTAAATTGAATTTTATAATGTACTAAACTCAAGGCTAGTCTGGATTGTGAGTTGTTCTACTTGTCCCTGCTCCTGGAAGGGCAGCTTCATTTGCAGACATTAGTCATCAGTATTGCTTATTTCCTTGCTGATGTTTACAGATTACGTTCCTGTAAAAAAGCACGAGCACTTCAGAGTTTCCCCCCAGATGACTGTAGCCATTTCTTGTATCTCACACAAATACTAACACACAGGGGAAAGACCATAGCTCAGCAGCGGAGCACATGCAGGTCCTAACAAAGCCAGGAAACTCTTGGATCAGGCTGTGACACGGAAGGTGGCCAGGTGATTTGTCATACAGGAATATCATACAGCAATGGGCCCCTTTTCTGTGCTGATGGCGTTCATCTTTCCGACAAGGGAAATGATGTTTGGTTGGCCGATACTATTAAAAGCATAAGAGCTTGGTTGCAGGTGTGAGGGTATTGGCAGCGAGCTTTGGGCACGTGTGGTGGTTAGACATTGGAGTAGCAATGTGTGGGGGAGGGGAGGTGCGGCCATCACCTGCCCTTCCATGATGAAGGGTATTCCTTTAAAGGAATCTGGAGGTGTGGATCTCGTCCGAAGCCCGGGGCGAGGCTAGGATAGGCTTCCTCAACCTCGGCCCTCCAGATGTTTTTGGCCTACAACTCCCATGATCCCCAGCTAGCAGGACCAGTGGTCAGGGATGCTGGGAATTATAGTCTCAAAACATCTGGAGGGCGGAGGTTGAGGAAGCCTGGGCTAGGGCCATGCCACAACCCAGGGGGTGCTCGATCCGCATCAACGGGGCTCCCCCTACGGGAGGTTTACCCTTACCAGACTTCCTGCAAGGTGGGCAGGAGTCAGATATAGTCTGTTGATGCCAATGCCTAAACCAGTACCGGTACATTCTGTAACCAATAAAGTTGTGGCCTAAATTTTGCCCATTAACATTAACCTAAAATTCTGTGTCCTTGTGTCTTTATTCTCCTGGGGGTGGCTTGGGGATCTTGGCATGTAACCCAATAATCACTGCCAGGGATAGGCATTCTGTACCCCTCTAGATCAGCCTTTCTCAACCTGTGGGTCCCCAGATGTTGTTGAACTACAACTCCCATCACCCCTAGCTACAAGGCCAGAGCTCAGGGATGATGGGAGTTGTAGTCCAACAACATCTGGGGACCCACAGGTTGAAAACCGCTGCTCTAGATGTTGCACGACTCCCATCCAGGCCAGGATGGCCAGTGGTCACAGACAGTGAGAGTTGTAGTTCAGCATGTCTGGAGGGCTCCAGATTCCCCATTTCTACTTGTCTGGCAGTTATAGGGTAATTCTTTGTAATAATTTTTAACCCCGGTAATAATTTGTGTAAGAACGTTATAATATCTTTATCCGGTCTAACTCCAGATGAAGACAACATGACCTTTGGACTAGTTTTTGGTTGTCTTTTTTCATTTTTCATTTTGTCTTACAAAGAGATATATGGCCAGTGGTCCTCATGCAGCGAAAATGCTGAGATTTAAGCTGGCTCATGAGCATTCTTCATTTTCAGATGGGCAGCCCTTTGAATGATGCTTTAGCCGATAGATTTGTCAGAGCCACTGAATGCGCCTCTGATATTTTCCTTTGTTCAAAACGCAGCACAACATTTATCCTTCAAGAAATATCCTGGGGTTTGTTTGTTTTTGTGGAGTTGTGTAAGTTTGCTTCCAAATCTCTCCTAATCTGATCTGAGTTATTCTCTTAACATGGTTGGCATCCTCGTACGAAGGAGAAAGCGGTGAGAGAGATCTGCAAAACCCTTGTCTGTCAGTCTCAAGAGATTACTGATCTCTTCTTCCCAGTCAATAGTTTACCTTTTCACTGCAGTTTTGGTGGGAGCGCCTTTTCATTTTGTATTGACATTTTCCTTTGCATATGCTGTAGCATTTAAAGAGAAGCTGTCATAGGAATAAGATACTAAAAGCTTGTCTTTTCTTCCCTCACCCTTGCACGAATTCATAGATGTCTGGGATTTTCTGTACAACAAAGAGAAGCAGTGTCCCGAGTGAAATCCTTCCACGAGTTTTCCTTATTTCAGTAAACTTCTACCCAAAATACGCATGGTCGTGACCAGGTCCTATTGGAGACAATGAGGATGACTGGGTGCTGATGATGGTTCAGTAACATCTATATTAAAACATAATGCTGAACACCAGCGCCGTGCACTAAATATTTTCATAGAGGAACAGTTAGGGTCAGAGACTCCAGCTTGTATGGGGGGCAGGCATTTCAGGCGTGTGACGTCATGATGTCCTGACAGCGCATGCATGATCAATGTGTCTCCCTCCCTAAGCCAGGCAGAAGCTTCCTGGGCTTTGGGAAGGAGACGCCAGGGGAACATTTAGGGGACTAGCCTAGTCCCCCTAGTCTACTGACTACACCCCACTGCTGAACATCCTGAACTCAGAGCAGTAAATGACAGTGACTTGTGGTGACTCCTGTAACTAATATGGCTCTTTCAGTGAGTTGGACTGGGGAATTTTAGCAATATGTCTAAAAAACCACAAACTTGCCATGCAGCTTTCTTGCCACTTGTGTGCTTTTGGTTCAAGTTTTAAAAGGAAACCACCAATGAACTTTCTAGGCTTTGATGGGAATGGGGTAGGTATATCTGTGATGGGTTAACGTCTTCAAGGAGAACATGTTCCAAGTCCAAGGTTCATATATCCTACTCTTAAACTTCTGCCTGACATATTTTCAGTTGCCATTAGCTAACCCTGCTTGTCTTTTAGCTGCACTAGTTTTGTGTTTTTTTTAAGGGCCAAGACAGTGGTGATGGGAGTTGAAATGGCTTGGGCAGGGAGGAAGGAACCTGCTGTGTTTGCATTTTAGATACCTTTTTATCCTCAATCTGAATCTTAAATTGGTCTGTTGTTTTCCCCCTCATATGGAGAATCTTAGAACTCATGTGCCAGAGAATGGCCTTAAAGCTTAGAAAGGGGAAGCATGGATGCAATTGTGCAATCCAATCCCAGCTTCGTGTTTTCATGTTGGACTTCCCCCTGCTTGCTACTGGCTAGATAGCTGTGCACACACACATATATATATATGAGATTCATGAGTTCAGAGGCGCCGAGTTCCACCTGACATGGGCTTGTCGCATGTGTGTGACGTCACACTCACACACATTGGGAGAAGGCCACATGGCCCGCTGTTGCAGGGAGACCTGCAACCTTCTGCTGCGGGGAGGCCCAGCGGGGCCTGGCCTCTCAAGATTGGGAGGGCTCAGTCCCATCCCCACATATTTCAGAGTGGGCTGGGGTATTTTCAGCCCCATGGAGTTGGTGCCTATGTGCTGAAAGAATCATAGTCTCCCACCCTGTTTTCCTACCCCAGACACTCTTTGCCTTACTTGCACAAGTGGGAGACACAAATGATGCAGTCAGCATGGCAAATGGGAGAAGGCTTGGCGGTCTCTGTATTCTTCAGGAATGTTGTTGATTGACGTGACATGGGTCAGGCCAAAACTCACCTGGTAAACCAACAAGCTGGTGCTTACTTTCTGCAACTCTCCTGACACGTTGGCAAGAACCACAAACAAAAAGAAAGGTTGGCCAACTCTCCTCCCATTATGTGTAGAGAGGCAATCAGGAATAGCAAACATGGCTGGGGGTTTTCTTACTAAGCAAATAAATCTAGTAGTGACTGATATGCTGGATGTGGTCTAACAAACTGAAATTTTATCCAGACAAAGGAGAGGTGATGTTGGTCAGCAGATCTGGTTAACTAGGGTCAGGCTGCTGTGGATTAGGTTGCATCCCCTCCCTTAAATTTTCATCTTGGGGGTGTTCCTGGATCTAGCATATCTCTTGGAGGACTATGTAGTCACTGTGGCCACTTTTGTCTGGGCTAGGCTAGTGCGCCAGCTGCACTCATTCCTGGAGAAGATGGGTCCAGCTATGTTGACACAGGCCTTAGTCACATGCCCCTATTAAATAACGGCAGTGTGTCCTGAAAAGTATTTGGGAGGTTCTGTTGGTTCAGAAAACAGCAGCTAGAGTCTTGACAGGACCTCATTTCTTAGATTGTACCATCATCCCTGCTTGTTTCTTTTTTTTTTTTTTTAATAAAATTTTTTATTGCGTTTCTTTCCATAGGTTAACAGATTTGTTTACATAGCAACATGCAAGAAACATTTTTTATATATGAAGAAAGATAAAAAAAAAAAGAAGAAAAAGTTAAGAAACTTTCACAACATCCTTCCACAGTTCGCTTTCTTTTTGGACCTCCTCTCATCCTCTCAGCATTGCATTCATTATTCTAGCCAGTTCAGCAATTTGTTATCTTGTTTCCCATCTTATTATACCTTTGAATTTATTATGTTACCAATTTCGAAAATTTGTAATTTAGTTTTAACACTCTTAATAAACATAATATTTTGTTTCTAATTTGTCTCGTTTTTTTCCATCAATACTTACTTTATCATTTACTTAGATAAATTGCAGAAGCATAACGTTTCTTAATCGTGCACAATCTTAACATTCAAACAACTTATAATATTTTTGCAAATAGTCCTTAAATTTTTTTCCAGTCCTCCTCCATTGTTTCTTCGCTCAGATCTCGAATTCTGCCAGTCATTTCTGCCAACTCCATATAGTCCATCAGCTGCGTCTGCCAGTCCTCCAGTGTAGGTAAATCTGGTGTCTTCCAGAACTTTGCAATAAGAATCCTAGCTGCTGTGGTTGCATACATAAACAAAGTTCTATCCTTCTTTGGCACCTTCCGGTCCACCATGCCCAGGAGAAAGGCCTCTGGTTTCTTAGAAAAGGTATATCTAAATACCTTTTTCAGCTCATTATGTATCATTTCCCAAAAGGCCTTTACTTTCGGGCAGGTCCACCAGAGGTGAAAGAATGTCCCTTCTGCCTCCTTGCATTTCCAACACTTATTATCAGAAAGATGATATATTTTAGCCAACTTGACTGGGGTCATGTACCACCGGTATACCATTTTCATAATGTTCTCTTTCAAGGCACTACATGCCGTGAATTTCATAACCTTTCCCAGTCCTCAGACATAATGTTGTGTCCTACATCCTGTGCCCATTTTATCATAGCAGATTTAACTGTCTCATCCTGTGTGTTCCATTTAAGCAGCAAGTCATACATCCTCGAAAGTACCTTAGTCTTTGGTTCTAGTAACTCCGTCTCCAGTTTCGATTTCTCCAACTGAAAACCCGCTTTTTTATCCATTTTGAATACCTCTTGAATTTGAGCATAATGTAACCAATCTCGCACCTTACCATCCCTGCTTGTTTCTGAGTCTAAATCATAGTCCCAGTTTTGACCTTAAAGCCCTAAATAATATGGTTTGAGACCAGTAGATCTAAGGAACTTTTCCCACATGAAACTACCGACAAGTCGAGATCCTTGGGTGACGTTTGGTAATACATTGTTTGGGAGGAGATCATGCATTATTCAAGAGTTGTGAGACGCAGTTTAGCTTTGTCATAAGGGCTTTTGTTATGAACAAGATACAATATCTGCTGGTCTATGACCATAATAAACTGATTGACTGATCTTATAATTCTCGTAATCTTTACAACCAGCCTTTTAAGGCAGGAGTGGGAAACCCCCTTTTCAACACTTACATAAAATTTGAAGGAACTATCCATGTATCTTAGATGGATGGCTGAGACTAAGCATGAGCACACTTACTGAGGAGTGACTCCCTTCTTAAATAAACACACTGCATGAGACAATGGATGGCCCAAGGCTAGTGAGAAAATCTGTTGCCAAACTGACATTTGAACAGGATATTCCTAGCATATAGCTTGTATTCTCTATCACTTCAATACACCGCTTCTTTCTTCGGGAGTTGTTTAGATTGCGCCGTCTCCCCATTAGATGTTAGGTTCGATATTCTGGCAGTTCTGATGTGCTAATTTCATAATGATGCTTTTATTGATGGCTGCTTTATTGAAGATAATGAAAAATCTATATAAGGTGCTGCAGAGTGCTTTGTTTGTTAGTTAAACAATAAAGAGTAATCTATGGCTCGTGAAGTTTTTATTTCAAGGTAGATGGGAGCGGTAATGCAGGTGAGTGCATTCATCTCCATAACTATTAAGAAATGAAGAATTGGACACATTAGCCTATGATGTATATTCTTCTTCAAAGATTTCTCCTACATAAGAAATGCTACTAAAATTAAAATATAGGCACTTTTAACCCTAGTTTAGAAGAGTCCGTGCCACTGCTGTCAGCAGCTAGAATATGAACAGCAAAACCCAACAAATGTACAGTGGTACCTCAGGTTAAGTACTTAATTCGTTCTGGAGGTCCGTATTTAACCTGAAACTGTACTTAACCTGAAGCACCACTTTAGCCAATGGGGCCTCCTGCTGCTTCCACACCGCCATAGCACGATTTCTGTTCTCATCCTGAAGCAAAGTTCTTAACATGAAGCACTATTTCTGGGTTAGCAGAGTCTGTAACCTGAAGTGTATGTAACCTGAAGCGTATGTAACCCGAGGTACCACTGTATTGCCAATGCTGTTTCCTACTGTGTGTGTCCAGTCATTAGAATATACAGTATCTGATGTATAAAAATATAAAAAGGAGCTTACAGGGGTGTCAGTGATCTAAAAGCAAACTGTGAGTTGAAGGAAAATGTAAAGATTTTCCTGATAGCTAAACAGGATGAAGGAGACACAATTCCTGTAAGTAAAAGCACTGCTGAAACTAATACGCAACAGCAATGAATAATGCTTCAAATATATTTAATCATTTTGAAGGAAATAGATCGTTTTTTTCCTGTGATTTGCCAAGGATTCGTGAGTTTGTTCTTACTATGGAAATTGCTAGGGGCATTTTATAGCCTAGCTGAGCAAAGTCGTGTGACAATTTTGTGTGCCTCACATTTTGAGCAGTATTCTGCAGACAAAGAATATTAGCCATTGACAGAATTTGGGTCACATGTCACTAACCAACCAAGCAAATAAACTGGAGCTACAAGTCAGTCAATCTCTTGATTATGCAATATATTACGGACAGGAAATGTGCTTCTTCTGAATTCCTGTCGCTCCTTCTCTGTAATCCAACCTTTGTAGGCTTGGTTTGCTTCTCTTTTGAGTGACATAGATAGGAGGTCCTCTTGCCCCTGATATACCCCAATCATATGATTAGCTGCATAAAGTGTACACCATAAGGTGCTACAAATACCCTTTGTTGGTTTTGCTGCGGCAGGCTAACACAGCTACCCCTCTGGAAGTGGACCAAAACTGTTCTTCCATGGCACCGTCATCACATCAGAGACAAGGAGGAAATTTTTGTGGTTGTTCCTGTTGAGGACTGTATTCCCTTGGGGTAGTCTGTCAGAGTCAGATGCTGGGGTAAGCGGAGTGAAAGGACAGAGTGTCCTGAATTACCGTATTTTTCGCACCATAGGACGCACTTTTTCCCTCCTAAAAAGCAAGGGAAAATGTGTGTGCGTCCTATGGAGCGAATGCAGGGGGGAGGCAGGCGGGAAAAGCCCTCAAGAGCCGCACACAAGCTTCGTGCGCTCTTGCGGGCTTTTCTCCAGGAGGGAGAAGGGACTGACTGGCTGCAGCAGTCCCTTCTCCCTCCTGGGGGAAAAGCCCCCAAGAGCGGCACCCTCTTTAAAGGCTGCGCGGCTCCTGCCGGCTTTTCTACGAGGTGGGGGAATCCCCCCACCTCCCAGAAAAGCCAGGAGAAGCTGCGCAGCCCCTTTAAAGAGCGCGCGGCTTCTGCGGGAGGTGGGGGAAGCTGCAGCAGATTCCCTCCTCCCGGGCTCCCTTTGAAGCGGCAATGTGGGAGGGGAGCAGCTTGCACTCGTGTAAGCAGCTCCTCTCCCACTTTCCTCCTTCAAAGCAACCACGGAGGAGGGAAGGAAGGGGACCATGGATCCTTCGCTGCTCTAGGCTTCAGCGGATTCCTCCTCCTTGATTGCTGGGAGTTTCTCTGGGCAGGAATTCCCTCAGCTTAAGTGGAGTGGGGGAAGTGTGGCAGGTAGGGGGGTACTGAGAGACACATGTCTCTCAGATGAAAATTGGGAGTGGGCATTGTGTGAAGTGGCTGTGGATCTCCTGCCGCAGAGCTGTAGGACTGTATAGAGTTGGAAGGGCCACCCAAGGGTCATCTAGCCCAGCCCCCTCACAATGTAGGAATCACAGCTAAAGAACGCCAGGCAGATGGTCCCCCAACCGCTGCTTAAAAGCCTCCAGTGGTGGAGACCCCAAACACCTTCCGAGGTCATAGAATTGCAGGGTTGGAAGGGAACCCCAGGAGTCATCTAGTCCAGCCCCGGTGGACAGCGGGCGCAATCCATCCCGTTGCGCAAGACTAAAGATGCTGCGCAAGGCTAAAGAAGAAGCCAAAGCAGTGAGCGGGATGGATCGCGCTTGCTGCCTTGTCTTCTTTAGCTGCACTGGAGAGGTTTAGCTCCTGGCTGGAGAGGTTGCGCGGCTATGGATCCCGCGCACTGTCTTGGCTTCTTTGCTCTGGGGGGGGGGACCCGGGCTTCCCCCGCAGCCCCGAGAAGCTCTGGGAGAAGTGGACAGGCTGCATGCAGCCTGTCCGTTGCTCTTTGGGGCTGGGGGGAGGATAATATTTTTTTTCCTTGATTTCCCCCTCTAAAAACTAGGTGCGTCCTGTGGTCCGGTGCGTCCAATAGAGCGAAAAATACGGTAAATAAATCTGGATTCAGGACCACCCCACTTCAATTTTTACCACGGGTTCCTCAGATTAGAATTCCAAATCCTATACAGATTTGCTCAGAAGTAAGCCTCACTGGGTTTGATGGAATTACCCTCAAATAAGTATACAGGCAAAGGTTTTTTTATTTGGTATTGTAGCTAGTGGTCTACAAAGCAAGGGAAAGTAATTCCTTTTTTACTTTAATGTGCCATACACGCATGAGCCAAACAGTCAAGAAAGAAAGGAATGAATGAATGAATGAATGGGGGAATTCCGATAGGATGCAAGAATGGGACAGTTTCAGAGGCATCCAGAACTACCTAAAATTAGCTTGGAATCTGCAGCTTGCCCACCTGTGTCTTATCAGTATCTGATTCTAGATATGACCCCAGAATGATTTTTCATTTGGCATGGTTTAGGAATACAAATGAATTTGTGTTTGTTTTTAATGTGAACTACAGTATTCTTTCTTCAAAGGTCATACCAAAGTGATGTCTAATGAGAATTGTAATATGGGATGAGGGGGTTCATGACACTTAAGCATAATGTTTTATTTAATATTTTAATTGAATTCATATTGAGGATTCAGAATGTTCTTAGCTGTTGTTTCCTTTCACTGGGGAATAGAATTCTCCCCTTGAGCATCTTTGGATAGCTTATGGTTGGGTTGCAAATGGTCTCTTCTAGTTAAACGTTGCTGAGTTTACTGGCATATACGTATATATTTAAACAGAAGGCTCAAGAAGGGACAAGTCTTTCTGGCTAATGTAGCAGGATACCAAAGTAGCATTAAGTACCGTTACTGGATTATGTTTCAATAGTGAAACTCTTCACTGTGTAGCCTCACCTATGAGTCAGCTGGCAAGGATACTGGAAAAATTAACACAGCTGACATCTTGCCTATTACCTGTAACTGAATATTTTCACCTCTGCAGCACACTTTGACTGATACCAAGGGACAAATAGCAGTAGCTTCAGAGTCTCTCTAATGTCTGTGTTTATGCACAGGAAGCCCAGGCCTAATCCAATCCTTTTTGAACTCAGTAAATTATCTCCAGTGATTCTATTGGGCTGCCATTTATCCTGGACATTTCACAGAGATTTTCTTTCTTCCTTCCTTTCTTTCTTTCTTTCTTTCTTTCTTTCTTTCTTTCTTTCTTTCTTTCTTTCTTTGCTGGCTTGTTTGCAGCAACCTCCATGCATCAGAAAAAAACACATTATCCTCCCTATACCTCACTCTAATCTTCCTTTATCCACACATTTCAAACAACATGAGAATTATTAAGCCACAGAATATGTGTGCATTTATTTTTATTTATCAATTTTATATGCCAGCATTCAAAGCAAAATGTCTTACTCATGCAACATAATTTATAATGGTTTTATTTTATTTAAGATACTGTTATAAAAGCAGTGATAAAATATTAAATATTTTAGATTCAGTTCAATCAGCCAACCCTTATCGGAAAACAGAGGCACCACTCATTATACCCTGTCACTAAATACATACATGTTTAGGGCCCACCTGAATAATACCAGGGAGAAAACCAATTATATCTCTCAAGAAAAAGAATTCTGCAACTTTTGAATATCCAGCACTGTTGAGGTTTCACCGTATTCTATTCGCTATCAGAGATTCTCAAACTCTGTGTATTGACTACTGATAGTCTGCAAACGTTATTCAGAGTAATCTGTGGAAAGAGTAAAAATATATATGTACTTGGCCCAGCACTTGGTTTATTGGCTTTTCTGATGACAAAGATTTCTACTGTTTTGACCAGGGCTTGATTATCAAACAGCCCAAGGACCTATGGTTATCATGTTACGGCACTGGTGTAGTCTGCTATTTTTTCCTTCAAAATGTATCAGTTAAAGAGGCCTTTCTACGTAGCTTGGTTTTGGGACCACGATTTTCACAACACGCTCATACTAAGTTTCTGATTTATGGTGCTGGCACTGAAGAAAAATGTTACTGTTAAATGTTATCTTCACTGCAATTTTGAAAGCAAGTCTGTGGCTTTTAAAAAGAATTAGTTATATATTAGATCAGCAGAACAAATAAAAACAGTTTATTAAGTGGTTTCCTGAGATCCCAAAAATTGTGTTCTGCGTGAGCGGGGACCAGAAAAAGGGGAGAGTTCCTGCCTGCAGGCTGTTTAAATAGAGCATGCCACACCCCCTGGCCTACTGGATTGGTCAGCCTGTGGCGTGACGCGGAAGGGACTCCCTATGAGGTGGGGGCTAGCCACACCCCCGTGCATGGGGTGGGTTTGTGTTCAGCCCGCAACTCCATTTCCCTGGGGAAGGGAAATGGCTTTCCACAAAAAAGAAAGGGTTGAGAACTGCTGTGTTAGCTTACAGCAAATTCTACCTCCTTTTTGTTGTTTTGAGTTTTTCATAGGAGGGGCTAATTGACTGTTGTTGTTTTATTACTTATACCCCACCCACCTGACTGCAATGAGGCATAGCGTGCATTGGCACACATGGGCTCAAAAATAATATTAAATCCACAATTTTAAAGCTGGACATGCATGCACATTGCAGCAGAGAGATTGAGTTCAGGCAGTGTCCACTGAAGTTAATTTTTAAGTGCTGAAGCAGCAGCAGAGCAAGGGAACAATAGCCATAAACAGGCAAAAAAGAAATCGACAAACTGTGAAAGCTAAAGCGTTTTGTGACTGTTTTTTCACCTTTCAAAACTGCAGATTTTGCATCTTGAAAATCCAGTGTAGCAATACTTTCAACCACATTATTGAACTTAACAATCCAATTTATTTTTCCAGCACTGTTAATGCATGTTAACGGACAAAGTTGGAACTCTAATCTGCATTAGTTATTATGAGTACAAAACCATTAGTCCCCCCCCCCCCCGCAAATAACAAAAGGGTGCGTGTATCTCTTAAAAATGCAGTATAGGATTTTCACTGTCTAAGCATTCAAGATAGAAGATTCCTAAAGTTCTTGGAACAAATAAATCTGAGTAATTTTCCATGTGGAGGGGATAATTTTGCAGGAAAGTAGTAATATTGTTTAAATATAAATTGAAGACTGAAAAACCAGGCATGATTTCTAACTGTTCACAGTTTGGTGAGCAGGTGTTCCGACTTCAGGTCCCCTTGTATTTTCAGTTATTTTTTTCCCCATTTCCAATTATTAACATGTTGAATATGTTTGAGTACGCGGTGTCTGACAGTTGTTACTGCCAGCCCATTTTTTGTCAACAGAGAGTTGGCAGAAAGAGCAGCTGCTGGTTAGTTTTGCAAATACTCTGTCATATGCATTTGCCTGCTAAAAATAGACATCTTTGCACAGGTGGCAGCCTTGTCTGGAATTGTGATTTGGCTCAGTTTGCAGTGTTTTCCAAAGTATGTGAACCTAAATCAGAGATATTTGGCAAGGTAGGTCACAGGGCGTCACATACTCTGGTCCTCCAAAGCATTGTTTGAAAGGTCACGAGTGAGCCATGTATTGTCACATGTTTGCTATGATATCTGCATCAGCAAACTGGCTTGAGGAATACCACAAAACCAGGACTGCAGATCACAGTTTGATCTTAGTTTTCAATCCTGGTTTGGATGATCAGAGGGCATAATACAATGATAAAATCTGAATTGAAATTTAACCACAGCAACGATAGCAATAATGGTAAGGGGCTATGATGCTTAGGTAGGGACGCGGGTGGCGCTGTGGTCTAAACCACTGAGCCTCTTGGGCTTGCCGATCAGAAGGTCGGCGGTTCAAATCCCCGCGACGGAGTGAGCTCCTGTTGCTCGGTCCCAGCTCCTGCCAACCTAGCAGTTTGAAAGCACGTCAAAGTGCAAGTAGATAAATAGGTACCGCTGTGGCTGGAAGGTAAACGGCATTTCTGTGCACTGCTCTGGTTTTGCCAGAAGCAGCTTAGTCATGCTGGCCACATGACCCGGAAAAACTGTCTGTGGACAAATGCTGGCTCCCTCAGCCAGTAAAGCAAGATGAGCGCCGCAACCCCAGAGTCGTTCGGGACTGGACTTAACTGTCAAGGGTCCTTTAGCTTTTTTATGAGGCTTAGAGGCTTTCTGAAATACCATATTTCCTCAAATGAACCTGTCAGGGTTTTGAGATCTTTGGGGCAGGCTTGGTGGGGACGCAAGAGAGGGCCTTCTTGGTGGCTGCTCCCAGACTTTGCAATGCGCTCCCTTGAGAAGCTAGACTGTCCTTCCTCTTTGCTGTCCTTCCTCTTTGCTGTCCTTCCTCTTTGCCGTCCTTCCAACAGGCTTTTGGGAATTAACTGCTTCTAATTAAAGGACTGGTGCAGTGCTGTTTTTATTGTAATTATTGGTACATTTTAAGTGTGTGTGTGTTTAATTGTATCTTAATGACTGGATTTTCTATGTTTTTATTTGTTCTTGTTTTTATCTTTTCATGCTATCTTGAGTCCCATCAGGTGAAAAGGTGGGAAATAAATAAGGGATTGTCCCTCAGTGACATGAGGTCAAAGCAAAGGTATTGACCGTTCTAATACTGTTCTAACTACTTCATTGCTGTGTTTCTTGACTCTGGGTTAATATAGCTAGTTTTGTATACATTCATAACATTCGTCAGCTGGAATAGCTAAGCCCAGTTCCTTATTATTGTGGGAATGTTAAGGAAGGTAGGACAGGATATATTGTTTTGATATTATCCCTCCTCACTCAAACTAGTGATTAAACAGCAGAGCACATTCCCTTTGCAACTTATTGGAAGCAAGTTGATGATTCATTGGAATCCTTTCATTAAGCAATCCAGTCTGGTTTGTCCAGTCTGGATTGTTCCTGGTAAGTTTCCCCTTTTATTCCCCTCTTAAAAGAATAATAACACAACACAGTCGTCTTTAAAAGTAAGAATAAAGTTTTACTCACATTCAGTTCACAACAGTAATCTGAAGACAGGCTTGATCTTGTGGTTACAGTGAAAAGAAGTCTGAGCTACATCTCAGACTTTCTGCTTGTGGGCTCCATCCTGCGTGGGCTCCATCCTCCTGGCTAAGAGCCAGAAGAATGAGAGCCCAAGAGTTAGAGTAGGGAAGTAAGAGTCCATGGTTGCATGGCCAGCCCTTTGATCTGGTCAGCTAGGGTCATGGCCATCTACCTGGTCTCACACAGAGGGAGGAAGCTCCAGAACAGGTATGACAGGAAGTCCTCCCTGTCTGGAGCCACATTCCCCTGTGTGCCCATTTTGGGCAACAGGAAAATGTTGTACTTGACTGCCCTAGTAGTAATACATCCCACAATTCTGTGCTTTAAAAAAAATGCTCTCTGATAAATTAGAATGTATCACTAAAGGTTATTGAGAAGAATTAATAATTTAGAGTCCAATAGGTTAGAGAGGTAGCATGCCCAGCATATGTAAAAGCTGAAAGTAAACAGCTGAAATGCAATTCCCTACATAAATTTTGCCTCTCGTTTGTTTTTTTTAAAAAACAGGAAATTCAATTAACTCACTCACATTTCACCTAAAATCATATTTGTTTTCTTTCTGTGAAATGTAAAAGTACTATTATTGTAAATAATTGCCCAGATAATAAATTTGAGGAGGCACTGTACCCCAGTGGTAGATCACATTTTCTGTGCCCCAAACCCTGGAGAACTTCTGACAGTGAGTATTCTGCCAGTACTGGAATTGGAGGGACAAATATTCTGATGTGGTATATTGATGTTCACTACGGCTAAACGAAACTAGAACAGGATTTGTGTTCTGTACTGAAGACAGTACAGTGGTGCCTCGCAAGACGAAAATTATTCGTTCCGCGAGTCTTTTCGTCTTGCGATGTTTTTCGTCTTGCGAAGCACGGTCCGTCGCAACTGCGCCTCTTCAAGCGGCTTTAAGAAAAAAGCGCAAGACGTTTTCATCTTGCGAAGCAAGCCCATAGGGAAATTCGTCTAGCGAAGCAACGCAAAACCGAAAAACCCTTTCGTCTAGCGAGTTTTTCGTCTTGCGGGGCACCACTGTACGGTATATTGAATTCATTTGAATTTGATTAACCATCCAAGATGCAATACACATTTTAAAAACCCTTGTGTTGAATGTAATGGTTGATTCCAGGAGGTCTCCTCCTTCCTTATGGTTGGGATACCATTATTAAAAAATACCACCCAGCTGTTGCCATCTATTAAATATTCAAAATAAAAAAATTCCTTCCAGTAGCACCTTAAAGACCAACTAAGTTAGTTCTTGGTATGAGCTTTCGTGTGCATGCACACTTCTTCAGATTAAATATTCAGTTACTGGTTCTTTTGCTGAACAATTTGTATTTAGTTATCTTTTCCCGCTAGAGATTTACTACTGAATAACTACTAATGTCATTTTCAGTGTTTTGGTGCGTAGTTCATAGAAACAAAATTTCCTTTGAGGTTGCACTTGTTAAAACAACACAGATCGTACAGTTTGTTTAGCACTTCATACACCTGCTTGGATAGTTATTTGCCATTATCGGGCTCTACATTGATTGAGTTGTTCCTATCAGGTTTAATTGACCTAACGATGAGGGCACCCATATGGCATATGCCAGCGCATTATAATTACCCAAGTCAGCTGATACCTTATTCTATTAGCACTTGTTCAGTAGTTATGTCACCAGAAATGTATTTACAGTATCATATCAACTGCACTGTGGAATGGTTTTCTCAAATGCGTACCGTAGAGAGTTTAAATATAACCAAATAGATATTTGACAGCTTCCATTAAACAGGTTTCTTTTAGTTATGATAATCTGTCAGTGTTGGCAGTGCTACTAGATAACTTAAACACAAACTTAACACACACTAATTGAGCCTGTGGCCGAATTCAGATACAGTGGTACCTCTGGTTACGTACTTAATTCGTTCCGGAGGTCCGTTCTTAACCTGAAACTGTTCTTAACCTGAAACTGTTCTTAACCTGAAGACCACTTTAGCTAATGGGGCCTCCTGCTGCTGCTGCGTCGCCGCTGTGCGATTTCTGTTGTCATCCTGAAGCAAAGTTCTTAACCCAAGGTACTATTTCTGGGTTAGCGGAGTCTGTAACCTGAAGCGTATGTAACCCGAGGTACCACTGTACTTCTTGGCCTTCACAAGTCACCCACAATAGCATGTGGAGTTGTTGAAGGGTTTGTGATGCAACCAAGTTCGCATGGAGACATCCCCTGTAGTTACCAGTTGGAATAGCCGCAACACAATAGGAAACAACATCCAAGGCTTGGACAATACATTGAATTCCTTTTTTTGCATTAAAATATTGTGCGTGTAATACAAATAATGCAGTAGAGTCAGAATAGAACAATACAGGTAAACCTCAAACCAATTTAATGGAGATAACCAGAGAGAACAGGGAGTTCAGAAAGAAAAACCACGAGTCAATTTCATATTTGACAAGAACCCTAAAGTAAAGTTGGGGGGAAAGGAGATCAGGAGGAGGATCATGCAACAGTTTGAGTTTAGATGATGGAAGTAGTCCCACTACGGAGTCATTGCTGAAGGAGAAGCAAGTTATAGCAAAAGCATATGGTTTGCAACAGTCCAGAGGAAGCCATATGGTGTGGATCAGCTTCTCAGACAAACCTATGCACCAAATATGCCTATACCAGCCCTCAGGGATAAAGTATGAGGACATTTTCCAGCCTCCTATACAGACTCCCCACAAGGAGAAATGTCATCGGATCCTTATGGTGTGCCTTAAGTCCAGGAAACAATGAGAACAACAATTAAGGGACAGTTTGCTTAGCTATCAACAATCACTAATTAAATAACTTATCCCAGAAGAGCTCAGCATAGGGGCAAAGGCACCCGTATAAGCAGGTAAGAGCCTCAGTCCTGGCACCACTCCAAAACTTCGTGAACACTGAGGGATTCATATAGTTTCATTTCAGTGAAGAGAAGCATCAGGAGTGAGTTAGCTTAAGAGAAGTGTGTCTTATTGCTCCAGGAATAGCCCTAAAAGGGGTGTGAAGCAACAAGGCTAACTAAAGAGGCCTCAGGGCTTTCGTTTGCCAATGTCATTTTCCCGAACCAGTAGAAAACCATTATGATTCCCAAACAGAGAATCAACCAAAAGGACCATAAAGAGCTGGAATGAGACCCACTTTGCAGACAGAATACTGCAAGCATTTGTTCTCAAAGGGATTCAGGGAAATGGGAACACCAGGGACTTTCGAAGAGCAGAAGTCAGACTAGCCATGCGCATCATCATCAGCAACATCTAAGGCTTGCCGAGTGACATTTCCCATGATTTCTATCAATTTGCTCCCCACACCCAGGACAGTAATAGCCCAATTCAGAAGAAAAGACATTGCATTTTGTGACATCACAGCTTATTTTTCAACAGTTGAATGTAATGTCTAATTAGGAACGCAGGATTCTGGAGTACTTGAGAAGGTCTGTCAGTTGTTGAAAACTAGCCTTTTGTGATCACTAAAAGATAGAAACTTTTGCTCTGAAAATAGGGAAGGCCTGGGTGTGATACCACGGAAAATCTCTTCGTTTCTTCTGAGAAAGCCGAAACAATTTCCTCTGTTTCCTGCTGTCTCCCCCCTCTGTAAGAGCCCAGGGCCTTGTTTATTTCTTCTTTTTCCTCCTCAATGCTTCACAAATAATTGGGCCTGGCATTGTTCTTGCTGCAAAAATAAAATGAACACCTATGCAAAATGTTTGAAGCTAGCCTGATTCATATACTCACTTTGTTTTACTTACATACATAGGTAATTTTATTTGTATGCCACATTTCCACAATTCAAACCATGGTTAATATGAAAGTTATGTATTCACATAACTACAATATAACGAAAGTCATAATTAACAATAAATACATCATTTTTAAAAATACACAACCAAACTAAATAATTGCCATATAAATCGCAAGATATAAAATGAAGATATAAAAAATCTGACAGCAACAAACACTGCCCCGCCCCCAAAAAACCACAACACCCCAACCCCAGAGTCTTTTGCAGATTGTATGTGTTTTGGCTTTCATGGTTGCAGAATTTGACACTATAATTATTATTACTATTTAGCACCAAATTGAATGGGCCCAGCATTAGCACATTGCTCTAGTGTGACTTAGGATAAACTTTGCCTTGTTTCTTCTCTATGATTTTGTTGACTCGGGTTCCTCTTTAAATACTTCGCCAGAGTCCTGCCAAAATGCATCTTTCTACATGCATTTTGAGATGGAAGGTACCCCAGGCGACAAGCGCTCTGAATCAGCACACCTGCCTGCCACACAAGAACTGTTGCCAACTGTATGCAGATTGGTGCTAATCCAAACAGACTAGTAGGATTCGTGCAAAATGCATGGGGGTTTGTGCTGAATATGCTAGATAATACTTCCATCTACCAGGAAAGAAGCAACAGGCAATGTTAGTTTAACTGAAAAGCTTGGTGTGGAAAACAAAAAAACTGGTCAAAGGCACATGTCAAAGTTTGAAATACCCCATCTCCCTGCAACTACAAGGAACAATGCCTGGCCAGGACCTTGATAGCGTGATTTTAGTTCAGAAGACTACACTAAGATATGATGTTAGTCAATTGATGTTACAGGACTAACCTCTCTCTGACCATGTGCTGACAGCCTGTGTCAAGATTAAAAGGAGTTTAAAAGAAGGACGTTTGAGGAACTGGTCACCTTGATAGCTAGGGGAAAATATATAAGAGCACTGGTGGAAGACAACATATTTTGCGCAAGAACTCTATCTCAAACAGCCTAACACATCTGATGTTGCATCCTCATTCTGTCCTCCTGCTTCTCCTCATTGTGAACTTCTAGACTGGTCATCTAGCAGTGAGGGCACCTGTTCCTGGTAACTTTGTCCCTGCAAAGGGTGTGTGTGCATATGTAATCCTCTTCAATGACATATTTGTTTGATTGACTTTTCCTCCAAGGAGCTCAAAGTAACAAACATGATTTCCCCCTTCCCATTTTATCCTCATAACAACCCTGTGAGGTAGGTTAGGCTAAGGAACTGGCCCAAGGTCGCCCAATGAGCTTCATGGCTGAGTGAAGATTTGGACCCTGGTCACCCAGGTCCTGTTCCAACATTGTAACCACTACATTGCACTGGCAGGGATCAGTGGAGCTGCTGAGTCCTTTGCCTCACCCCTGGTGTTCTGCAAAGGTGCCTCCGATGTTCTTGGGAAGCAGATCAGTGATGGTGTCTCAATCCTTCAGGAAGCACAAAAGGGCAAGCCCCCCTCTTGTCTTCTCCCCCATTCAACCGAATTCAAACATTGACGCTCCTAGCCACTGAAGTCACCTGAGCTTCAAGTGACCGTGATGATTCTCCAAACTACAAACATCTCTTTCAATGGGATTGCAACCACATCCAGAATATGGCGTTCCACCAAATTGTGGACCTGCGAACCACCAGTACCTCCTTCTTGCCTTGATTCAATTTTAGTTTATTCGTCCACACCCACCCACTACCTCTTCTGGGAACCAATTCTGGACCTGCAGTGCTTCTCCTGATAGAACAGAAATATAAGAACCTGGGTGTCAGCAGCATATTGCTCCAAATTCCCTGGTGACTGCTCCCACAGTTTAATATACATATTAAATATTATCGGCTTCAAAATTACTTCCAGCGGGATGCCACAAAACAACTGCCCTATCCCTAAAGAAGAGAAACGGTCTCCTGTGTGATTCGGACAACCCCTTTAAACCATGACCTGTGTTTTAGGTGATATCACCATTGTTTTAAACCATGATTTATGTTTTAGGCGATATCACCATTGATATCCCTGATTAATTTATGAGCAGAGGGCGATGTATAGGTTACAAAACTATTGTAATGTATGATGGTGGTTTCTGTTTGTATGATGGTGGTTTTTGTTTTTGTTTTGCTTCGGTTACTGTTTGTCTTTTGTAAGTTTTGGCGATTTTAAATTTGGAGGTTTAAGTATAATATGTCGGTATGGGAAACTGTCGTGTAACGGGCCAATGGCCATAATAAAGATCAATCCAATCCAATCCAACTGCCGTGGGGCCAAAATCACCCAGTGCTACTTTTAGGGACCACCCTTGGAAATATGAGCAGAATATGCCTCCCAACTCCTGAATCCCAAAGGCAGTTCAGAAGGATACAGTGATCAGTGGTATCAAAAGCTGCTGAGAGGGTTGTAGATCCCCTATCTCTCCCTCCCCCCAACAAATCAGGGTAGCCAAGGCAGTTTTGGCCCCCAAACCATGCCTGAAGCTGGTATGAAATGGGCCACTTTCATCCAAGCACACCTGAAGCTATTCTACCACTACTCTCTCAAGCACCTTGAGAGAACAACCAGGCAATAGCTGTCAAGTACTTTTGGGTCCAGGGATATTCTCTTAAGGAGGGACTGAGTTGCGACCTCCTTCAACAGCAGCAGCATGGTAACAAGGTAAGAAAGAAGTCCATGTTTGCTTATTTGGGCCAGAGGTGGGTTCTGGTACTGCCCTAGATGCTGCTGTCTCTTCCTGCTGTTTTTTCCTTTGTTTCTCGGGTCCCTTTGCACTCTTGTCATTGAAGGGAAATGACCCCTGGTCTTAATGCAGCTCACATTCTTAAATCTGCTGCCTGACTGATCAGCCAAGGACAGACACGGCCAAAACACTAGTCATGTAGCTCTTTTGGCAGCCGACTTGCTCCGGAACACTTTAGGGAAAGGGGAGGGAGGGGAGAAGGACGACAAAGCTTGTTTACTGTCAACGTTTTCACTCCGTCAGCAAAAGCTGTAGTGACTCTGAACCCGAATTTGCATTTATAGTACAAATATGAAAAATGAAGCCTTCCCTGAGCATGTCCTCAAAGAGATTATAAATCTGCTTGCTCGACTTGAGCTCCGCAATGGCTTTTGATTGCTCTGCCCAGATACAAGGGTGTTAACTTTGGGAAGCCAGGTATGTTACTTAGTTGGGCTGGTGCCAGTTGTGGCAACCCTCCGGGGCGGGAATATCTCCGCAATGGCCAGGTCTGTAATAAGGACATGCCCGGTTGCATTGATTATCCCCTGTGTATTAAGTTTGGCACTCGGTGGGTTAATACTTAGATACTCTTTTGTGTATGGTTCAAGTGAAGGCCACTAGCAATGACTTCACTTTGGCTGGGGTTTCCCTGTAATCCATTTAGCAAATTAAAGAGATTACTTTGATTGCTGCCATTATCTCCTATTCTCTTGCGGTTGAACCACTTAACCTGTGCTTAATTGAAAGAGATAGAAAGGGTACAGTAACAAATACAATCAAATGAAAGGGGCAATAGGATCCGTAGGCCAAACAAATGATCAGCACTGGGCTAACAATAGCAGATTAGAGGTGAGATCAATTAATTAGAAGCTATTGTAGGCGTTGGGTGGCTGCCAAGCTTTCTAAAAGCCGAAGCCATCACGCTGCTCTGTTTAGGAGGGTTTTAATGACTGGGAGTTGATGTGGTTATTTCAATAATTAGTAATTTTAATAATTAGTTCATTGGAATATGAAATTCATTGTTCAGCAGGTTCTCTGAGGAGAATGTCTTTCCCCCACAGCCCACCTGGAGAAGGAGATTCTGGAGGCCTCTGGAAGAAACAATCTGTGATCAGGCAGTTTTTTAATACTAAATAGTTCAGTATTTCCATAATAATTCATGTTTCTCCCTAAGGACCTGTATATTTAAGTATAAATAAGCATTCTCCGTGTCTAAGGGAAGTCCTCTCTTTTTTCATATGACTAAGTAATCATTTGATGTGGCGAGTCCTCATGATCATCCCCCCCCCAAAAAAGCAAGAGGTCAAACTCTTTCTTTGTATGAAGTTTGCTTACCATGCCATATTCAATTCCCATGAAAATTTGAGCTACATATTTATAACTGCATAAAACAGTTTAGCTGTAAAGTAAATGGTTCTTGGCTCTAAGCTACTCAGTGTTGCTGGAGACAATCCAGCCTGGAATGTCTCTTGTAGTTCCCTAGGGCACATCCCAGCCATGCCAGCAGATCTCCTGCAAGAGAAGCTCCTGGTGAATTATGCCCCTTGCCTTTCATCCCTGACAGACTCCTGATACTCGACAACTTGCAGGGCTCAAAGAAAGCTGGCCATTGAAAACAGCTTTGTTTTATGGAAGCAGAGGCTGCGATAGAGAGGCTTTGGCTGAAGTTACTGCAGCTAGTCGGTGTGAGCGCTGATTTTTTGCAGTAACTTTACTGTTAACCTTGTAAAATTGTTCTAAGTCTTGTTAGGTGTAACGGGAAAGCACAGACCCTCTCTTTTGCCGCCACGTGTTTGGCAGCATCTGTAGCTAGTAAAAAAGGTGATCATTTTAAAGTTTGCTCTTTGTGTTTTAAATACCTTTTGGCTGCCTTGAACTATGCACCCTGTGTGCTTTCAAACGTTCTTCCACAACTATGAGGGCTAGAAACACTGGACAACAATCCAGGGTGCTGCTGATTCCTGTGAAGCACTCTGCTTCTCCCTCCTGCCAACTTTCCTCTGCTCTCAGCCTCCGTTTCTGGGGATCAAGAATTGTGAGTTGAAGAGCAATGCCTGGCTAATGGCATGTGTAGATCATGGACTGGACCACACCCTTCATGTTGAATACAGTGGTACCTCAGGTTAAATACGCTTCAGGTTACATACGCTTCAGCTCACAGACTACGCTAACCCAGAAATAGTGCTTCAGGTTAAGAACTTTGCTTCAGGATAAGAACAGAAATCTGGCTTTGGCGGCGCAGCAGCAGCAGGAGGCCCCATTAGCTAAAGTGGTGCTTCAGGTTAAGAACAGTTTCAGGTTAATAACGGACCTCCGGAACGAATTAAGTACTTAACCCAAGGTACCACTGTATAGGTGAAACCTTCATTTTCTTAGGAATAAAGAAGCTGGTTTATAAATATATATATTTAAAGAATCATGTTTAAAAACATAATTCCGGGCAACGCAGCCTCTGGTGCTTAAATACCTTCCCCTCTACTCTTATGTTCCCTGTGGGCGCAATTTGGCAAGTAGTACTACTACTATGGTGCTTCCAATTTGGGTTTGACTAGAGCTGCTGTCAAAAGGATAAAATAATAAGCTGTGCTTGGTGGATTGCGTCCTAAAAAGGGGAGGAATGTCCATATGGAATCTTTCACTGCTCCCCGTTCTGTGCCTTTGCACACAATCAAAGATGCAGGAAACAGTACCAGGATGCCATTGTGGTTCTAGAATTAGCTTTCCCCCTTACATGTGGTTCACTCAGTATTGGGTGAGACTGAGTGCACTGCTTGTTTACAGGCTTCAGCTATGTTACCAAAGGAGCACAGGGTTACATCCAGGAAAACTGTATCCCAACAGCATGCAGTCTATCAAAACAGTTAGGAGCCCATGCCATCACTGTCTTCCTGCTGTAAGAAAGAATGAGGCACAGTATATTTTGAATATTTTTCAGGTGCATTGGGCTGTACCTGCTTTGTGTTTCTGTTGTTGTTTTTACCGTATTTTTCGCCCTATAAGACGCACTTTTCCCCCTCCAAAAATGAAGGGGAAATGTGGGTGCGTCTTATGGGGCGAATGCAGGCTTTCGCTGAAGCCTGGAGAGCGAGAGCGGTAGGTGCGCACCGACCCCTCTCGCTCTCCAGGCTTCGCGGACCTCTCCTCAAGCAGCGGGAACGTTCCCACTGCTTGGGGAGAGTTGCCGGCATCCCGAAGCCTGCAAGCGCTGATCCCAGCACGTGCAGGCTTCGCGGATCTCTCCCCAAGCAGCGGGAACGTTCCCACTGCTTGGGGAGAGTTGCAGGCATCCCGAAGCCTGCAAGCGCTGATCCCAGCACGTGCAGGCTTCGCGGATCTCTCCCCAAGCAGCGGGAACGTTCCCACTGCTTGGGGAGAGTTGCAGGCATCCCGAAGCCTGCGCGCGCTGATCCCAGCACGCGCAGGCTTCGCGGATCTCTCCCCAAGCAGCGGGAACGTTCCCACTGCTTGGGGAGAGTTGCAGGCATCCCGAAGCCTGCGCGCGCTGATCCCAGCACGCGCAGGCTTCGCGGATCTCTCCCCAAGCAGCGGGAACGTTCCCACTGCTTGGGGAGAGTTGCAGGCATCCCGAAGCCTGCAAGCGCTGATCCCAGCACGTGCAGGCTTCGCGGATCTCTCCTCAAGCAGCGGGAACCACCGCTGGGCTCCCACGGCTTGCAGAGAGCTGCCTGTTTGGGGGCTGGGGTCGGGGGAAGCTCGGGCTGCCCCAGCCCCGCGCCTGGGGGGAAAATAATTTTTTCCCTTTATTTCCCCCCCAAAAAACTAGGTGCGTCTTATGGGCCGGAGCGTCTTATGGGGCGCAAAATACGGTAATTAATTTATTAAATTTGTCAGTTGCTTTGGGACAACCCAAAGCAACTTATAACTTATAACCAGTGAACCCCACATAGATGCAGTACATTAAAACTAAGGGAAAGAGAAATACCATTTAAAAATTCCCACCCTTTTCTACAAGGACACAGATAGTTGAGGGCCAAAGCTTTTGCCTGGTGCTTAAAACATATAGCAAGAGCGCCGTATGTGCCTACCTGGGGAGAGAATTTAACTAGCTTCCCCCTGTAACCAGGAGATCTAGGAACAACCCAGTACTCTGATGTTTCCTATGATACTATGCACTCCCCTTCTGCTTTCAGAATCTGGGAATAATTTTGAATAAATAATGCAGTCAGCATGCTGAGAGTTATAGATCTGTGTGGAAATTAACATCAGTTTGATACTGTTCATAGTTTGATCACCTATGATTTAAATGAACACCAAGTGAGCGAGTAACTGTGCCTACTTTTATCGCTATTACGTCTAAGGCTAGAATGTATTCCATCCCCCACAAAAATTACTAGGCACCAGTGCAAACTTGGTTTAGTGATCACACAACCCTCCTTCCATCCCCTCTATGAGAACACACACACACACACACACACACACACACACACACACACACACACACACACAATGTCCCCTGCCTTTATTATGAGTTCTCTTTTCAGAGGGCAAAGCCTCATTCAGCGGAGTTTCTGTGTCTATGTTTAGGTTTTCTTTTGGAGAAGAGGCAAGAGATCTGGCAATTTCTTCGAAAGGCGTCCCCAGGTTGAACTAGCATCAAAGTTAAATATCCGCTGACTCCAAGGGATACTAGTCCCTCCAGGCTTGGATGGAGGTCATAAGCAGGTCAGCCTAGGAAAGCATGTACTGCTGCTGCCTCCATCTCTCCTGGCCTGAAGATAAACATAAGACTTCAGTTTCTATTGTTACCAGACCAGTAACCTTCACAAGCGGTAATAGCTGTTTAACGAATGTCAGAAATATTATTTTTCTTCTAAGTTGAAAAGCTTTGACTCCTCTCTCTCCCTTCTCCAGCCCTTCCCCGCCAGTTATATTGCATTTTTACTAATATTTTTTCATGGTTTTCTAAGTCAGGAAGAAAGCAATGAAAAGATAGTGACCCAGTTGAATTAGTACACGTCTGATAGCTATAGCACACCTATTGTGATGTGTGTTATGTTTAGACTGTTGTGTATTTGGACATATAGTACATGCTGCTGTGGGATATTAGAAAAAGCTTGTGTGTGTGTGTTTTAATTATAATGTGACTATGGCACCCTACTAATGGGAAGGTAATATAACAGCACCAAATGGCTGTTAATAACATTACTGTTCCACAGGTTGTAGCAAAAGTTATTCAGCAACATTTCGAAGTTTTAACAATACAGTGGAATAGTACACCTCTTTGCATCCATTTGCTGGGAAGCCGGGTTACCTTGAGTTTTACTGCTCTGTGGGCAGTGCGAGGAATCACATAGTTTTTGGTGGAAGATGAACTGCAGCAGAGCAGAAACAGGGCTGCATGTGACAGATGCAGACTGGAATGGAAGACTATGCCTTCTGATATCCTTAACAACTAAAAGTTTCAACTCTGCGAGAAATAAACGCTGACTGCCTTTGAGCCATGACCTAAAAACCTGGAATTCATGTTCAGCGTCCCATGCACACATTTTCTTTCCTTGCAACACTTCTCCTGTACACTTGAGCAAAGTCTTACCTGACTGCTATAGGCTTGTGTTGAAGGGTGGCAGTATCCTTAGTCATCACAGTGGTACCTTGGTTCTCGAGTGGCTTAGTTGTCAAACAAATCGGCTCCTGAATGCCGCAAACCGGGAAGTAAGTGTTCCGGCTTTAAACAGTTTTCGGAAGCTGAACATCTGACGCGTCTTCCACTTGAGTGGAGGAAGCTCCTGTAGCCAATCAGAAGCCGTGCCTTGGTTTTCGAATGGTTTTGGGAGTCGAACGGACTCCCGGAACGGATTAAGTTCAAGAACCAAGGTATCACCAGTGTATAGCAAAGTATACCAGGAAAACTGCTCTTGAGAAAACTCTTTTCGTTCATCTGAGTTTTTCTCTATTAATGGGATATGAGCTAAGGTTGTATGTGGTGTCTAATATTTTTGATTTTGGCTCCTAGCATTGATATTTTCTATTTCCTTTTCGAAATTTACATGTAGGTCCTCTGTGTTGGCATCAAGAGCCATTCTATTGAAACTTGACTGCTCAAATTACTTTTCTAGCCTTCCCGAAGTATAGTGCTGATGTGGTAGGCTCATGAACTTTGAGTTCAACACCTAGAGGGAGAAAATACCTTTTTGAGCTAGGCTGATGCAGAGGCTCTAAAGCTCCAAAATGTCATTAGGAAGCAGTGACAGTCTTTCTCATCTGTGATCTGTAGCTGTCAGGGGAGCAGGTTCATCAACAGTTCAGAAGGGAGACTTGGGGACTTGAAGTAAAGTCAGCTTTTTTAGTTAGGAAATTAGTATACAACAGAGATCACTCTGCCATGGCTGCCTCTGTGAAGATGTTGCCAAGATGTTGGCTTTTGGCACCTCCTCTTCCTCCTAACCCTCCTCTTCCTGTCTTCTTCCAAGGAGACGCAAATTCCAGTGGGCCGGGGAGACTGTACCTTAGGCTTTTCTAGCTTTCTGTTCAGCTACATGTACAGCTGTGTGTGATCTTGGAGTCACAGCGGGAGGAGAGCTCAGAGAAGAGGGACCAGGGGTCTGCTGTGACGCTGTTGCTGCATCTGGCCCTTCCCTGTCCTCTCCTTCAGATCCTGAGCTCAAAGTATGTCCCTCTGCATCCATCTTGTCCTTGGAGGACTCCCTGCCTCTAGTTCTTCTTGTTCACTCAAGCCTCCTGTGTCCTCCACCTCCCAGCTTCCTCTCTCCTGTGATCTGTCTTCTGTGTCCCACCACCACTCTCCTGGGTCTGAGCCTTCTTCCTCTGTGGCTTTCCTAGGAGGTTCTTCAACTGGAGCCTTCCACCACTCTTCATCATCCAGCCAGTCTCTAGCAATATTCTGGTGTTGCTTTGGCTGCCTTAGGGCTAATTCTCTGGGGTTCAGGAGCGGGCATACCTCCTTTACTAGACAGTTTAATCTACTGTTTAAGTCAGTCTTCCCCAAATTGGTCCTATCTTGGACTGCAGCTGCTGTCAGCTTTAGCCAACATGACCAATGGTCAGGGATGATGGGGGTATGCAGTCCAACAGATCTGGAGGGACACTAGGCTGCTTTAAGTTGTCGTCTTATACACAGTATGGGGGTGTCAGTTTAGCAAAGCAGACCCGCTCTCGTGATCAGCATTATGTTTTTTATACACCAAACCACCACCTGCACCCATTGAGCTGAAGGCTAATGTTGACATGCTGAAGTATAATAAAGCTGTTACTGGTTGTGCATTGGTCTTCCTGTCTGTTTCATTGATATATTGAAGCTGCACAGAAGGTTAGGATCCTCAAATTAGGCCTAGAGGGATGAGCCAGAGTAATAGGCAGCGGTTATGAAAAATGATCAGGCATTCTCAATCAATCACTTAGTGCATGAAATACCATTTTTTTCTACAGGATGATCACTACCCCATTATGCTTATGTGTTTACTTACCACACATACACGCCGTGGTTTCAGCTAGAAAACATTGCTGCCGTGGTATATGCAAAGCAGGAGAAAGACAGTTGCTGTCCTTCAACTTATTAGCTGTACTTCTCCATGTGTACACATTTCTTAATGTAGTACAGAAGCACAAAGCAATCTTTCCATAGTCTGTGGAAGTAGCTCACCTTTCTGCTGATCTGGGAAGAAAACGGAAATAAATCTGCATTTTTTTCTACACTTACTTTGTGATGGAAGCTTTTGTTGGCTCATGCATGGATGGATAGGGGCTGCTTGGGTACAGTAATGTTTACTGAAGTGATGGTGGCCACAACAGCACCACACCTTTACAGCACATCCCCATAAATAATCATGGGAATGGAAGTTTATCCCTCATCAATCCACAATCCCCAGCACCGTGCGTGTGTGTGTGTGTGTGTGTGTGTGTGTGTGTTTTAAACACATGGTGAGTACTCAGCCAGCATCTCATGCTTTAGACTTGTACCACATTTACTGCAAGCATCAATTTGGACATTTGCAGCCTCGTATTTGAACACTCCCAGTGAATGATAAGGAACTGCATGCAAGCAAGTGAGCATGCTGGCAGAGAAGGGATGGAGTTGCCTCCCCTGCAATCCACTATAGAAACCTGCCCAGGAACCTCACCAAAATGCTGGAGAGAATGCACCTCCACAGGCACATACCTCCACATGTGGTAGGGATGCCCCCAAATCCAACTCTACTGGACACAATCAAACAAGAAATATGCAAAATAACTAAACAAGTATTAGAAGTCACTCCAGAACTAAACATCTTCCAAGATAATGATGCTTACTCACACCCTAGCCAGCTCATAACCCACCTACTCTTAAGCAGCCAGAAACATCATAGCCAGACACTGGAGAGACCTGTCAGGAGTAAGCATGGACCAATAGTATGGGAAACGACCTTATTATTGAGGTTGAATCCTGATTGATTGAGGTTGAATCCTGACAAGACAGAAGTACTGTTTTGGGGGAACAGGAGGCGGGCAAGTGTGGAGGATTCCCTGGTCCTGAATGAGGTAACTGTGCCCCTGAAGGACCAGGTGCGCAGCCTGGGAGTCATTTTGGACTCACAGCTGTCCATGGAGGCACAGGTCAATTCTGTGTCAGGGTAGCTGTTTACCAGCTCCATCTGGTACGTAGGCTGAGACCCTATCTGCCTGCGGACTGCTTCGCCAGAGTGGTGCACGCTCTGGTTATCTCCCGCTTGGACTACTGCAATGTGCTCTACGTGGGGCTACCTTTGAAGGTGACCTGGAAACTACAACTAATCTAAAACGCGGCAGCTAGACTGGTGACTGGGAGCGGCCGCTGAGACCATATAACACTGGTCCTGAAAGACCTACATTGGCTCCCAGTACATTTCCAAGCACAATTCAAAGTGTTGGTGCTGACCTTTAAAGCCCTAAACGGCCTCGGTCCAGTATATCTGAAGGAGCGTCCCCACCTCCATTGTTCTACCCGGACACTGAGGTCCAGCACCGAGGGCCTTCTGGCGGTTCCCTCACTGTGAGAAGCCAAGTTACAGGGAACCAGGCAGAGGGCCTTCTCGGTAGTGGTGCCCGCCCTGTGGAATGCCCTCCCACCAGATGTCAAAGAGAAAAACAACTACCAGACTTTTAGAAGACATCTGAAGGCGGCCCTGTTTAGGGAGGCTTTTAATGTTTGATGTAGTACAGTATTTTAATATTTTTTGGGGAAGCTGCCCAGAGTGGCTGGGGAAGCCCAGCCAGATGGGCAGGGTATAAATAATAAATTATTATTATTATTATTAGAAAAACTAACCAATAAACTGAAACTGACACGGGGACAAATAGAAGAAGATGCCTTCACCCTAGTATGGTTCCCCTTTATCACGTACACAGCCCAACAGGACAGCAACAGGAATCTGCCGACAGCATACGAATCAATCTGGCTAACCTGATTCAAAAATACACACTCACACCCTGCTCACACACAAAAACAAATCTCACTACAGCCAGCCAAAGACAACCAACCACACCCTAAGCCACCCCCAACCTCTCTCACCACCAAGGAAATACAACAAGTGAATAGCAAGAGAACCCATACAAGTAACACTGACACAACCCACCTCCCTAAGTAGAATAATAGCATAATCACCCAACCCCACCCCATCTGCCATTTTCCCTCCCCTCTTCCCCCTTTTTCTTATCCTCCTCCTTCTTCCTAATTGTTTAAACCAATTCATGAAATAAGAACTTATACATTGACCACTAATAATGAAACGTATGTTGTAGATATTTTTCCACACTTAGTATGCTATTTTTGTGATATACAAATGACATGAGAAAATGCGGTATACTTATTTGTATAACATTATTCTTCTTTATAAAACTCAATAAAATAAAGAAAGAAACCCAGCAGGCTGCCAGAAGAGAGGAGCTCTCTCTTTCACACTAGAAGTCAACTCCAGAAATGCTACAACAAATCAGCAGTATACAGACTATGTTTTCATTTATTAAAGAGTGACCACATATATTGAGGTCATTTCCAAACATAGTTTTCTTTGGTTATGTTCTAAAACACATGTACACGCACAGCCAGAAACGATTGCAGGCCTGTTTCTTTGTCACATGCAAATAGGAGGCCTCTGAATGCCCTTGTACTTAACATCTATCCATTCAAGAGAAGAGCATTTGTATTCATGGATCCATTGCTAACCCGTATGAGTATTCTCATAAATGCAAACCAATTAGTTTTAAGTTACTCAGTGATTCTGCATTAATCCTTTTTATGGCTATTACTGCCCACACTACTACTGCTATGCATTATTTGTATTATTTTTTTTAAAAAAGGGATATACACCACTGCTCAGAACAATAGTCTCACAAAGCCATTTACAGTGACTTAAATATATCAGTAACAATCAATAAAATAGAACAATAAAACCCCATTGCAATCAGACAAATAAACACGAGCAAGACTTTTTCCTCTTTCACTTCTGATGGCAGTTGCCTTTTTGCTTTCTTGCTTTTGTTACCTGTTCATTTATTTACAGTCTAACCTATACCAAAGCATTCTTCAGTGGCTAGCTTTACCGCAGCCCATCTTCATGCTGACAATCATAGGAGCCAACTCCTGGGGGCCGAGGTCCCTTCACCCCCATCCCAACATTTTTTTCAGGTTGGCACCTGTGCTGACAATGAAGGGACAAGAAATTACACCAACTGCCCCCTCCTTTGGGTTCATTATTTGGCTTTGATGTTCTGTATTCTGACTCCTTAGTACCAAATATACATATTTGCTTGGCCCACTTCCACCCACCCAAAAAAACACCCCACTGACAATTCCTTTACAGTGGTACCTCGGGTTAAGTACTTAATTCGTTCCAGAGGTCCGTTCTTACCCTGAAACTGTTCTTAACCAGCACCATTTTAGCTAATGGGGCCTCCTGCTGCTGTTGCGCTGCCGGAGCACGATTTCTGTTCTCATCCTGAAGCAAAGTTCTTAACCCAAGGTAGTATTTCTGGGTTAGTGGGGTGTGGAACCTGAAGTGTATGTAACCTGAAGGGTATGTAACCTGAGGTACCACTGTATAAGAAATTCTTATATAAGAAATTTCATATTCATCCCTCAGCGGAAAATGCACGTATGTGGGAAATGGTATGTATGTATTCCATTTCTATCCTCTTTGGGGAATCTTTGGCTGTGGGAAATGTCCATTTGGCTCCCAGTACGTTTCCAAGCACAATTCAGAGTGTTGGTGCTGACCTTTAAAGCCCTAAACGGCCTCGGCCCAGTATACCTGAAGGCGTTTCTCCACCCCAATCGTTCTACCCAGACACTGAGGTCCAGCACCGAGGGCCTTCTGGCGGTTCCCTCACTGCAAGAAGTGAAGTTACAGGGAACCAGGCAGAGGGCCTTCTCGGTAGTGGCACCCAACCTGTGGAACACCCTCCCATTAGATGTCAAAGAAATAAACAACTATCTGACGTTTAGAAGATATCTGAAGGCAGCCCTGTTTAGGGAAGTTTTTAATGACTGATGTCTTAATGTATTTTTAATTTTTTGTTGGAAGCCGCCCAGAGTGGCTGGGGCAACCCAGCCAGATGGGTGGGGTATGTATGTATGTATGTATGTATGTATGAATAAATAAATAAATAAATATTAACTACTCCCTTGCATGCTTCAAGGACTATGAATGCAGAGATAGTGCTATAACAACATCACTCTGTCGCAGCATGGCAAGAATTGGAAGTTGCCACAATCTGGTCAGACCTGATTCCTTTTTAGAAATGCTTCAGCCCCACCCAGCACATGAGGTTCTCTTCCAGAATCAGATGGGGCTAGAAATCAATGAAATACTTAACTCTGCTCATGAAGAAAGCATTACTCTTCCCCAGGGTTCTTTCATTATAGAAGCCCTCTCTCCACACCCATCCTTCTCATAAAT